>NC_091292.1:33540857-33552564 GCF_038502225.1 Cherax quadricarinatus
TGTTGGAAGCAACATGAGCAGTGATCATGATCTGTTGGAAGCAACATGAGCAGTGATGATGATTTGTTGGAAGCAACATGAGCAGTGATCATGATCTGTTGGAAGCAACATGAGCAGTGATGATGATTTGTTGGAAGCAACATGTGCAGTGATGATGATCTGTTGGAAGCAACATGAGCAGTGATGATGATTTGTTGGAAGCAACATGAGCAGTGATCATGATCTGTTGGAAGCAACATGAGCAGTGATCATGAGCTGTTGGAAGCAACATGAGCAGTGATCATGATCTGTTGGAAGCAACATGAGCAGTGATCATGATCTGTTGGAAGCAACATGAGCAGTGATCATGATCTGTTGGAAGCAACATGAGCAGTGATCATGATCTGTTGGAAGCAACATGAGCAGTGATCATGATCTGTTGGAAGCAACATGAGCAGTGATCATGATCTGTTGGAAGCAACATGAGCAGTGATCATGATCAGTTGGAAGCAACATGAGCAGTGATCATGATCTGTTGGAAGCAACATGAGCAGTGATCATGATCTGTTGGAAGCAACATGAGCAGTGATCATGATCTGTTGGAAGCAACATGAGCAGTGATCATGATCTGTTGGAAGCAACATGAGCAGTGATCATGATCTGTTGGAAGCAATATGAGCAGTGATCATGATCTGTTGGAAGCAACATGAGCAGTGATCATGATCTGTTGGAAGCAACATGAGCAGTGATCATGATCTGTTTAGAAGCAACATGAGCAGTGATCATGATCTGTTGGAAGCAACATGAGCAGTGATCATGATCTGTTTAGAAGCAACATGAGCAGTGATCATGATCTGTTTAGAAGCAACATGAGCAGTGATCATGATCTGTTTAGAAGCAACATGAGCAGTGATCATGATCTGTTTAGAAGCAACATGAGCAGTGATCATGATCTGTTTAGAAGCAACATGAGCAGTGATCATGATCTGTTTAGAAGCAACATGAGCAGTGATCATGATCTGTTTAGAAGCAACATGAGCAGTGATCATGATCTGTTGGAAGCAACATGAGCAGTGATCATGATCTGTTTAGAAGCATCATGAACAGTGAAATATGGCTTAAGAGATGAAAAAGACATTCATTAACAGGAACTATTAAATTATAAAAAAGGGGAATTAGAACGCTTTAATATAGTATTTTAGACATATTAAATAAGAATAACATTTTGCATTGGACGGAGAAGAATAAATACCATATATGAAGATTGAATCAGAAAGACAAATTAAAAATAAACAGAAAATGGAATAGTAGACAATGGTTTAAGCTACTGGCACTAAATGGTTATAACTCTGACCATAATTTTTAAAGGGGTGGACCGGTAAGCCAGCGGAAGGCCTCGGTCAGATGACCGAAAATTCCAACGGTGGGTCACCATCTAAGACAGGCTTCAGGAAACACTTGTCCTGTTTCCTGACGAACCTTACCTAACTTAACCTAACCTAACTTAATGGTTTAATGGAAGGTGTTGTAGAGCTTTGAAAAATAAAGGTGAGTGATTGGAATCAATACAGGAAGCAGACCCATAAAAATACTTATCAGAGATTCTAGCAGACCAGAAATAAATATACAGATTTAAGGAGAGAAAGAATCTATGAAAATAAAAATAGTTGACAAAAGCAGAGTCAATTTTGTATTTAAATTTGTAAAAAAAAAGTTAGTGAAATGCTACAGGCAAAATAGGAAGAATAAATGACAATATAAAATCACTAAACTAGAAGATGAAATGTGACAGGTATTAAACAGAAAGTTTGTGTGTTGACACAAGAATATATTTTTAATGTAGCTGAGATTAATCCCGGACAGACAACTGAATTAAAAGACAGAGAAATAACTGAATAGAAAGCAAAAAAAGAGAGAGTTACTAGATACTGAGGAAGGTAAAATAACATTAGAACCAGATATGATAGTAACTTGAGTTTGAAAAGAACGAACACGAGAACTATTCTCTCCGCCTTGGAAAATTTTAATATTTCTCTATGGTAAGAAAGCTTAGCAAAATGGAGAATGACATTATGCCAATATTTATAAAAAAAACAACAACAACAGGAGAGAGGAAAGAACGTTTCCACTAGTGACTGGTCGGTGTCGTCGACAAGACAAGTTGTACAAATGTCAGAGAAAACCACTGGAGGAAAGTGGACTTGTTAGTCTAAAAACAAACTGATAAATAATTTGATTTTCAGTCTGCAAACTCAAGAATATCAAATGTACTAAGTCATTATGGCAGAGTTACGAGAACTGTTCAAGAAAGAATTGAATGAGGATATTGTATTACCAAGACTTTGAGACTTCCAAGAACAACTAATTTGGAAACTGCAGTGAATACGACTGAGATAAATTATTGCTATGGATGTTTGATTTTTTTGTCTAAGTGGAAAATGCGAATAATTTTCCTGGTGAGATGTCACAAGTGGGATGTAACACGTGGGATGTCACAAGTGGGATGTCGCAAGTAGGATGTCACAAGTGTTATGTCACAAGTGGGATGTCACAAGTGAGATGTCACAAGTGGGATGTCACAAGTGGGATATCACAAGTGGGATGTCACAAGTGGGATGTGACAACTGGAATGTCACAAATGAGGACGTTACAAGTGGGATGTGGCAAGTGGAATGCCACATGTAGGGATGTTACAAGTGGAATGTCACAGGTGGGATATAACAGATGGGGATGTCACAAGTGGGGATGTAACAAGTGGGATGTCACAAGTGGGGATGTCACAAGTGGGGATGTAACAAGTGGGGATGTAACAAGTGGGGATGTAACAAGTGGGGATGTAACAAGTGGGGATGTAACAAGTGGGGATGTAACAAGTGGGATGTCACAAGTGGGGATGTCACAAGTGGGGATGGAACAAGTGGGGATGTAACAAGTGGGGATGTAACAAGTGGGATGTCACAAGTGGGGATGTCACAAGTGGGGATGTAACAAGTAGAATGCTATAAGTGGGATGTAACAAGTGGGATGTCACAAGTGGGATGCCACAAGGTTCTGTACTTGCCCCAAATAATGTTATTAATTTCTGTAAATGATTTACCAGAAGGAAAAAAAACTGTGAACAAGTTTGCAGATGATGTAAAAATCCCAAGTAAAATAAATAAACGTAAATCTTTATAAGATGGTCCGGATAAACTGGACACGAGGAGTTATAGATAAATGATGGAATTTAACGTAGATAAATAATACGTAATGGAAATGAGAGAAAGCGAAATCAGGTAACGTAATGTGGACTGAGTTAACTACAAAAATGTGGCCGGAAGATGGTTTAAACGATACAGTGAGAAACTGCTTTATGCTACACTGACACACTGTGAAAGAGATTTTAAATATATGGATGGTGAAGTGAGAAGAAAGTTGTTTATAATTTATGTTAAGCCAAAAAAGGAATACACAGCAGTGGTGTGGTGCCCACACCAGCCAAAAAAAAAAAAAAAAAAAACGCATACTGTAGATAAGTTAGGAAATGTTGAAAGAAGAGCTACGAAATAGCTGCCAGAGTTGAGCAATGTGAACTGTGATGGAAGGTTGAAAATATGAAGGTTGAAAATATTAAAGTTGTCCATGTTGACTGATAGCAGGAAAAGAGGAGGTATGATAACTATATATAAGATCTTGAAGGACTTGAAAAATTAGATAAAGAAGTTTTGTTGGTAGCTGCGACACTGATAAGAAGACACAGTTGTAAATTGTAACAAGAATGGAGTGGAAAGGAGAATAGAAAGTGTTTCTTCTTAAATAGAGTGGATGAATAGTGGAATGTATTAATGGAGGAATTAATAAGTGCTGCAACCAGTGGAAATTTAAAAAAAAAAATGTAACGAACAGAGTATTGTAGACGCGACACCACGAACATAACTCTGCTACTGTAGCTGCAAGCACGTAATTACACACACACACACACACACACACACATGGGGCCAAGAGCTGTGAATCGACCCCTGGAACCACACCTAGGTGAGTACACACACACACACACACACACTTGGAGAAGATTATCGGAAGAGTGGTGGAGCACCTAGAAAGGAACGGGCTCGTACAAGACAACCAGCATGGCTTCAAGGAAGTGAAATCCTGCGTCATAACCCTACTGGAGTTCCACGACAAGGTAACAAACAGAATAGAGGGGGATGGGTAGATCCGGTCAAGCACGTCAAGAAATTAGAGAAAATGAAAAAGTTTGCAACAAGATAAGTCTGGGAACTATAGGGTTCTACGAGGAGAGGTCATGGGAACTCAACCTGACAACACTGGAAGACAGGAGGGATAGAAGGAACATGATAACAATATATAAAAACTGAGAAAAATTGACAAGGGGGTACGGGGCTAGAATGTTTCAGAGATGGGACACAGCAACAAACGGCACAAGTGGGAGTTCAAAACTCAGATGAGTCACGTGGATGTTAGGAGGTGTTTCTTCAGCCTTAGAGTTATCAGGAAGTGAAACAATCTAGTGAGTGAAGAAATGAAGAAAGGATCCATGCATAGTTTCAAGAAGAGGCACGATAAATCTCTTGGAGCAGGGAGAGAGTGGACTTAGTAGCGATCAGCAAAGAGGAGGGGCAAGGAGCTGTGAATCGACCCCCTACAACTGAAAATAAGTGAATAAACACACTCTCTCTCACACACACCCACATACACACACACACACCCTCACATACACACACACACACACCCTCACATACACACACACACATATATACACACACATTCATACACGCACACCCACGCACACACACACACACACACACACACACTTACATACACACACCCTTACATACACACACACACACATATATACACACACATTCATACACGCACACCCACGCACATATACATGCACACATACAATCACACCCACGCACACACCGTACAACGTCAGCAACTTATGCAAGATTAGCAAACAGAATAACATTCAAGTACTTATATATATTCCTTCAGAATTTGATATGTAACATTGGTTAGGTCAGGGCTACTGAAACTCTTTTTCATGTCCATCCCCGGTACAGAAATTAAAAAAGAAAACTTCCACACCAACCGGTGACTATTTTTTCTAAGTGAATCTAAAATGCTGAACTCACCAACGGGAAACAAACTGAATAATATCAGTTTCACCTCTCTTTGTATATCATTTTGTACTGCCGTATAATTAAGCATATAATGTGTTGTTCAGGGTCTAGGAAAGACGAGATGAACCATAGAATTGATGAGGGGGAAAAGGTGAGTGGTTCACTGAGCCATCTGTAGAGACAAAGAACTTTATCCATGGAGGCAAAAAAAGGGGAAATATATGAGAGAATAGTGGTACCAAGGCAGTGGTGTGAAGTATGAGTTGTGAATGTTACAACAAGGAGGAGGCTGGAGGTTGCAACAAGGAGGCTGGAGGTTGCAACAAGGAGGCTGGAGGTTGCAACAAGGGGGAGGCTGGAGGTTGCAACGAGGAGGCTGGAGGTTGCAACAAGGGGGAGGCTGGAGGTTGCAACAAGGAGGCTGGAGGTTGCAACAAGGAGGCTGGAGGTTGCAACAAGGAGGAGGCTGGAGGTTGCAACAAGGAGGCTGGAGGTTGCAACAAGGAGGAGGCTGGAGGTGGCAACAAGGAGGCTGGAGGTTGCAACAAGGAGGAGGCTGGAGGTTGCAACAAGGAGGAGGCTGGAGGTTGCAACAAGGAGGAGGCTGGAGGTGGCAACAAGGAGGCTGGAGGTTGCAACAAGGAGGAGGCTGGAGGCACTGGAAATGTTGAGTCTGAGGGCAATGTGTGATGTAAATATCAGAGAATTCGTAGCTTGGAGATTAAAATATTCAGGGTTACTAAAAGTATTATCCAAAGGGATGAAAAGGGTTGTTGAAGTGGTTTAGACATTTAGAGAGAATGGGGCAAAACAGGATGACTTGGAGGTTTTGTATGTGAGGGGCTTGGACATCTAGCAGGCGTGTGTGAGCGTGTAGATAGGAGTGGAGGCAAGTGGTTTTTTTTATAACCTGAAGAGCTGCTGGAATGCAAGCAAGATAACATTTATGAAGGTAATCGGGGAACCAGTCCTGGAGTCCTGGAGGTGGGAAGTAGAGTGCCTGCACTCTGAAGAATGGGTGGGGATATTTATAGTTTGAAGGAGCATCAGAAATGTAGTATCTGCGTGCTTCTGTCAAGAGAGTAATGGTGTGAGTGATGGTGAAAGTGTTTCTTATTTTTCGGGTCACTTTACCTCAGTGGGAGACGGCCGGTGTGGTAAAAGAATGAGAGGTATTATTATGCATGATTTTCATGATTCATTGTCTTGGCTTGTATTAAACTTTGTTGTCAGCTGACAACATGCGTCTTGCATGAGGAGTTCCAGGGGACGGGACCAGGAGCGATCCTGGTGGATGAGTGTCCTTGATTGTGTTGAGTGGATTGGGGGTGAGGTTAGGGTGGGTGGGTGGTGGTGGGGGTGAAGGTGGGTGGTGGGTGGTGGTGGGAAGTGAGAGTGGGTGGTGGAGGGATGTGAGGGTGGGTGGTGGTGGGAGGTGAGAGAAGGTGGGTGTTGGGGGGAGGTGAGGGTAGGTGGTGGTGGTTGGAGGTGAGGGGGGGAGGTGGTGATGGGAGGTGAGAGTGGGTGGTGATGGGAGGTGAGGGGGTGGGAAGTGAGGGTTGGTGGTGGTGAGGGGTGGTGGTGAGGGGTGAGGGCGAGGGGTGTGGGTGGGTGGTGGTGGGACGTTAAGGTAGGTGGGAGTGAGGGGTGGGGGTGGGTGGGAGTGGGTGGGGGTGGGTGGTGGTGGGAGGTGAAGGTAGCTTGGAGTGAGGGGTGGGGGTGGGTAGACGTTGAGGGTTGGGGGAGCGTCTGGGAGCACTTTTCTTGTACTCACTGGAGCGCAGGCGAGATAGATAGATCATAATCTACACCTGGAAGACTCTGGAGGGACTGGTCCCTAATAAGCACACAACAATCACTCCATACGAAAGCAAAAGACTTGGCAGGCGATGCAACATACCCCCAGTGAAAAGTAGGGGCGTCACTGATGTACTAAGAGAAAATACAAGTGTCCGGGGCCCAAGACTGTTCAACAGCCTCCCACCAGCAATAAGGGGCATTACCGGTAGACCCCTGATTGTCTTCAAGAGGGAGCTGGACAGATACTTAAAGTCGGTGCCGGATCAGCCGGGCTGTGGTTCGTACGTTGGATTGCGTGCGGTCAGCAGCAACAGCCTCGTGATCAGACCCTGATCCACCGGGAGGCCTGATCATGGACCGGGCCGCGGGGGCGTTGACCCCCGGAATGCCCGCCAGGTAGACTCCAGGCAGGTAGGCAGAAGGTATGACATTGCTCTCCCGAGGCTCCGTTTTTTATCAATGTGTTTATTTTAAATGTCAAGAAATGTCAAGAAATGTTGGCTTTTTTATACTAGAAAAAATAATAATTATAATCAATGCAAAAATAAATAATTATAATCATTACAAAAGACTAAAATCGTCTAGAGTGACCTAAGGAGATCCTTGACTGTGTCCAGCGAGGGAGGGGGAGGGGTATGGGAGGGGGGAGAGGAAGAGAGGGGAGAGGGAGGGAGAAGGGGAGGGAGAGAGGGAGGAGGGGGGAGAGGGGGTTGTCCCCCGAAGACGCGATTTTTTTTTATAAATTTCATGGGTTTTAAATGTCAATTTTTATTATAGTAATAACAATTTAATGATTAGGAGCAGTCAGTGCAAAAATCAACAGGATTTTGTTTCTGCAACGAAACGTCTTGAAGAGTGGTGGAGAGGGTAGGGGGGCGTGGGGGCGGTGACCCCCCCCCCTGGCCCACCTCCGCTACACCAACCCCGGGTCATCCACATACGAAATTTCGTTTTTTTCCTTTGACTTAATTAAAACTAAAGCCGAGAAGCTTTGCTCGCACTCGTATAATGTCGACGTCTACACGAATATACGTATTTGTCTGCTGGTAACCCCGTGTATCCTGGAATATTCATGGCGATAACACAGAAATACTTGATTTGTGTTTTTTTGTGGCGTGTTTTGTTTGAAGTTCTAATATTGCTTCAGAATGGCTAAATGGATTTAAAACCCACATGTTAGAATTCAGGGATATTTTCACGTCAATAGAAAATATAAATAATTCAAATTAAAATTGAAAAAGTGAAGAGACGAAGTTAAAAGAAAATCACTTATTGTGAATTCTCAAATTTTTTGATAGAATGTGACTGAGAACATGGGAAGTAGGTAGCAGTGATGATGGAGATGTGAATGTCTCTCTTGGTTATCACTCTTGTTATTTTGACGCAGGAAAACCTGCACGCATCTTCCACAGCAAGTGTTTGCTGTGAAAGATACAAGTGACTTAAAACCATACCCCCGGCCGGGATTGAACCCGCGGTCATAGAGTCTCAAAACTCCAGCCCGTCGCGCTAGCCACTAGACCAGCTAGCCACAATAAGATTCATCCAACTAGGTATATTTCTACACCATAGGAAAGTTAGCACAGGCACCTCTGTGACCACAAATGCAAGTTTTTACAGACGAATCTCCAGCTAGCGTGGCCGTGACGAACTCTAGCTCAAGTCCCTTCACTGCCGTCAACATGACTTAAGAAATCGTAATGACACGATTGCAAATAAACCATACCCCCGGCCGGGATTGAACCCGCGGTCATAGAGTCTCAAAACTCCAGCCCGTCGCGCTAGCCACTAGACCAGCTAGCCACAATAAGATTCATCCAACTAGGTATATTTCTACACCATAGGAAAGTTAGCACAGGCACCTCTGTGACCACAAATGCAAGTTTTTACAGACGAATCTCCAGCTAGCGTGGCCGTGACGAACTCTAGCTCAAGTCCCTTCACTGCCGTCAACATGACTTAAGAAATCGTAATGACACGATTGCAAATAAACCATACCCCCGGCCGGGATTGAACCCGCGGTCATAGAGTCTCAAAACTCCAGCCCGTCGCGCTAGCCACTAGACCAGCTAGCCACAATAAGATTCATCCAACTAGGTATATTTCTACACCATAGGAAAGTTAGCACAGGCACCTCTGTGACCACAAATGCAAGTTTTTACAGACGAATCTCCAGCTAGCGTGGCCGTGACGAACTCTAGCTCAAGTCCCTTCACTGCCGTCAACATGACTTAAGAAATCGTAATGACACGATTGCAAATAAACCATACCCCCGGCCGGGATTGAACCCGCGGTCATAGAGTCTCAAAACTCCAGCCCGTCGCGCTAGCCACTAGACCAGCTAGCCACAATAAGATTCATCCAACTAGGTATATTTCTACACCATACCCCCGGCCGGGGGTATGGTTTATTTGCAATCGTGTCATTACGATTTCTTAAGTCATGTTGACGGCAGTGAAGGGACTTGAGCTAGAGTTCGTCACGGCCACGCTAGCTGGAGATTCGTCTGTAAAAACTTGCATTTGTGGTCACAGAGGTGCCTGTGCTAACTTTCCTATGGTGTAGAAATATACCTAGTTGGATGAATCTTATTGTGGCTAGCTGGTCTAGTGGCTAGCGCGACGGGCTGGAGTTTTGAGACTCTATGACCGCGGGTTCAATCCCGGCCGGGGGTATGGTTTATTTGCAATCGTGTCATTACGATTTCTTAAGTCATGTTGACGGCAGTGAAGGGACTTGAGCTAGAGTTCGTCACGGCCACGCTAGCTGGAGATTCGTCTGTAAAAACTTGCATTTGTGGTCACAGAGGTGCCTGTGCTAACTTTCCTATGGTGTAGAAATATACCTAGTTGGATGAATCTTATTGTGGCTAGCTGGTCTAGTGGCTAGCGCGACGGGCTGGAGTTTTGAGACTCTATGACCGCGGGTTCAATCCCGGCCGGGGGTATGGTTTATTTGCAATCGTGTCATTACGATTTCTTAAGTCATGTTGACGGCAGTGAAGGGACTTGAGCTAGAGTTCGTCACGGCCACGCTAGCTGGAGATTCGTCTGTAAAAACTTGCATTTGTGGTCACAGAGGTGCCTGTGCTAACTTTCCTATGGTGTAGAAATATACCTAGTTGGATGAATCTTATTGTGGCTAGCTGGTCTAGTGGCTAGCGCGACGGGCTGGAGTTTTGAGACTCTATGACCGCGGGTTCAATCCCGGCCGGGGGTATGGTTTATTTGCAATCGTGTCATTACGATTTCTTAAGTCATACAAGTGACTTACTATACGTACAGTGATACGCAAGCCACGTAAGAGACATAGAAACACTGTGTGTTGTCTAATTCTAAACTTGACTTTATTGGCCACTTTAGCACATAGGAGATATGTGTAAAACTAGAGGAGACAAAAAATAAATGTGCATCTGGTCAGTATTACGGCATCACCTGCGCACTAAAACATTCTGCAGCCTTAAACATTTCTCGTATCTACAATGGAAATTAAAGCTGTAAAGCAGATGACACCGAGTTCCTCATTAGCGTTAACGCAAGAGAAACGTAATGCGGACATTAATAACGTAGGGAACACGCAAGCTGGAAACTGTAACAGTGGATACCATGCTGTTGTCTACTGAATTATCAAGAATATTCAAAAAATGTTCTAATTACTATTGAAAGCGAGAGAGAGAGAGAGAGAGAGAGAGAGAGAGAGAGAGAGAGAGAGAGAGAGAGAGAGAGAGAGAGAGAGAGAGAGAGAGAGAGAGAGAGAGAGAAAGTAGAAGTATTCCGTTGTTGATCGAACCTCCATTTTAATTTCGAACCTAAATACAAACTGTCGACACAATATGTGTGTGTGTGTGTGGTGTGTGTGTGTGTGTGTGTGTGTGTGTTTGTTTGGTTTGGGTGTGTATTGTGTTTGTAGTGTGTGCTGCCGTTAGATCCGTTTTACCAGATGTCTCAGCTACCAGCCTCAGGGACGTCGCTGGGGTGTGAGGCTGTCAACACAATCCTAGAGGATGGAGGAGAGTATAAGTGATTTGGATTCCCACGATGCTTTGTATCTTCTGAGAGTGTCTAACCCTACCAGGAGAGAAAACGACGATCTCCTAAGAAAAATAGTCACAAAATTGGTAAATCCGTCAATGAAAGATCAGGAATGAAGGTAAATGATTCAGAGAATCTTTGTATGGACTGATGAAGCCACTGTGTGGCGAAACGTTTCCTCTTGAAAGATACCTAAGTGTTGCACATGTGTCTAATTTATCAACTTGTCGGTTCTCTGAACCATTCATCTACATTCATGTCAGACACAGCAACATCTTGGGATCTTAATACAGGGAATTCCTCACTTGCCTAACCTTTAGGCATGACTACTTCCACATCTAGATTTGTCAAATGTGATACCAACTACGACTGCTTCACTTCATCTGCCTACAGTATATAAGTCACTTAATCGCGCATATGCTGTATTTTTTCAAGATTGATGGACTGATTACATCGACTCAAGGCTAAGGGACTGATTACCCCAAACTCCTTCTGTTCTTCACCATTCTCCTTTGCATGGTCTGATGAAGCCACTGTGTGGTGAAACGTTTCCTCATTAAAGATACCCAAGTGTTGCACATGCGTCTAATTTATCAATGAAAAATCACCAACGGGATCAATAAACATTTCCAGTGAGAATTGGGAAGGGGGGGGGGGAATAGGAATTTGCAAGGTAACACGGAGAATTGCCCGGATTTCTATCTTCGTGTGTTGAACCTTGCGAACTAATGAGGGAGGATAGTTCTAGAGCGCTTGAGAGGTGCTGTGTGA
>NC_091292.1:33552664-33575164 GCF_038502225.1 Cherax quadricarinatus
AGCTAATCTGCTTTGCTGAACATTAACTTACCGCAGAGGCCACACATACAATAATATATATATATATATATATATGGGCTAGTAACCCCTTCTCCTGTAGACATTTACTAAAAAAGAGAAGAAGAAAAACTTTATAAAACTGGGATGCTTAAATGTGCGTGGATGTAGTGCGGATGACAAGAAACAGATGATTGCTGATGTTATGAATGAAAAGAAGTTGGATGTCCTGGCTCTAAGCGAAACAAAGCTGAAGGGGGAGGAGAGTTTCAGTGGGGGGAAATAAATGGGATTAAATCTGGAGTATCTGAGAGAGTTAGAGCAAAGGAAGGGGTAGCAGTAATGTTAAATGATCAGTTATGGAAGGAGAAAAGAGAATATGAATGTGTAAATTCAAGAATTATGTGGATTAAAGTAAAGGTTGGATGCGAGAAGTGGGTCATAATAAGCGTGTATGCACCTGGAGAAGAGAGGAATGCAGAGGAGAGAGAGAGATTTTGGGAGATGTTAAGTGAATGTGTAGGAGCCTTTGAACCAAGTGAGAGAGTAATTGTGGTAGGGGACCTGAATGCTAAAGTAGGAGAAACTTTTAGAGAGGGTGTGGTAGGTAAGTTTGGGGTGCCAGGTGTAAATGATAATGGGAGCCCTTTGATTGAACTTTGTATAGAAAGGGGTTTAGTTATAGGTAATACATATTTTAAGAAAAAGAGGATAAATAAGTATACAAGATATGATGTAGGGCGAAATGACAGTAGTTTGTTGGATTATGTATTGGTAGATAAAAGACTGTTGAGTAGACTTCAGGATGTACATGTTTATAGAGGGGCCACAGATATATCAGATCACTTTCTAGTTGTAGCTACACTGAGAGTAAAAGGTAGATGGGATACAAGGAGAATAGAAGCATCAGGGAAGAGAGAGGTGAAGGTTTATAAACTAAAAGAGGAGGCAGTTAGGGTAAGATATAAACAGCTATTGGAGGATAGATGGGCTAATGAGAGCATAGGCAATGGGGTCGAAGAGGTATGGGGTAGGATTAAAAATGTAGTGTTAGAGTGTTCAGCAGAAGTTTGTGGTTACAGGAAAGTGGGTGCAGGAGGGAAGAGGAGCGATTGGTGGAATGATGATGTAAAGAGAGTAGTAAGGGAGAAAAAGTTAGCATATGAGAAGTTTTTACAAAGTAGAAGTGATGCAAGGAGGGAAGAGTATATGGAGAAAAAGAGAGAGGTTAAGAGAGTGGTGAAGCAATGTAAAAAGAGAGCAAATGAGAGAGTGGGTGAGATGTTATCAACAAATTTTGTTGAAAATAAGAAAAAGTTTTGGAGTGAGATTAACAAGTTAAGAAAGCCTAGAGAACAAATGGATTTGTCAGTTAAAAATAGGAGAGGAGAGTTATTAAATGGAGAGTTAGAGGTATTGGGAAGATGGAGGGAATATTTTGAGGAATTGTTAAATGTTGATGAAGATAGGGAAGCTGTGATTTCGTGTATAGGGCAAGGAGGAATAACATCTTGTAGGAGTGAGGAAGAGCCAGTTGTGAGTGTGGGGGAAGTTCGTGAGGCAGTAGGTAAAATGAAAGGGGGTAAGGCAGCCGGGATTGATGGGATAAAGATAGAAATGTTAAAAGCAGGTGGGGATATAGTTTTGGAGTGGTTGGTGCAATTATTTAATAAATGTATGGAAGAGGGTAAGGTACCTAGGGATTGGCAGAGAGCATGCATAGTTCCTTTGTATAAAGGCAAAGGGGATAAAAGAGAGTGCAAAAATTATAGGGGGATAAGTCTGTTGAGTGTACCTGGTAAAGTGTATGGTAGAGTTATAATTGAAAGAATTAAGAGTAAGACGGAGAATAGGATAGCAGATGAACAAGGAGGCTTTAGGAAAGGTAGGGGGTGTGTGGACCAGGTGTTTACAGTGAAACATATAAGTGAACAGTATTTAGATAAGGCTAAAGAGGTCTTTGTGGCATTTATGGATTTGGAAAAGGCGTATGACAGGGTGGATAGGGGGGCAATGTGGCAGATGTTGCAAGTGTATGGTGTAGGAGGTAGGTTACTGGAAGCAGTGAAGAGTTTTTACGAGGATAGTGAGGCTCAAGTTAGAGTATGTAGGAAAGAGGGAAATTTTTTCCCAGTAAAAGTGGGCCTTAGATAAGGATGTGTGATGTCACCGTGGTTGTTTAATATATTTATAAATGGGGTTGTAAGAGAAGTAAATGAGAGGGTCTTGGCAAGAGGCGTGGAGTTAAAAGATAAAGAATCACACACAAAGTGGGAGTTGTCACAGCTGCTCTTTGCTGATGACACTGTGCTCTTGGGAGATTCTGAAGAGAAGTTGCAGAGATTGGTGGATGAATTTGGTAGGGTGTGCAAAAGAAGAAAATTAAAGGTGAATACAGGAAAGAGTAAGGTTATGAGGATAACAAAAAGATTAGGTGATGAAAGATTGAATATCAGATTGGAGGGAGAGAGTATGGAGGAGGTGAACGTATTCAGATATTTGGGAGTGGACGTGTCAGCGGATGGGTCTATGAAAGATGAGGTGAATCATAGAATTGATGAGGGAAAAAGAGTGAGTGGTGCACTTAGGAGTCTGTGGAGACAAAGAACTTTGTCCTTGGAGGCAAAGAGGGGAATGTATGAGAGTATAGTTTTACCAACGCTCTTATATGGGTGTGAAGCGTGGGTGATGAATGTTGCAGCGAGGAGAAGGCTGGAGGCAGTGGAGATGTCATGTCTGAGGGCAATGTGTGGTGTGAATATAATGCAGAGAATTCGTAGTTTGGAAGTTAGGAGGAGGTGCGGGATTACCAAAACTGTTGTTCAGAGGGCTGAGGAAGGGTTGTTGAGGTGGTTCGGACATGTAGAGAGAATGGAGCGAAACAGAATGACTTCAAGAGTGTATCAGTCTGTAGTGGAAGGAAGGCGGGGTAGGGGTCGGCCTAGGAAAGGTTGGAGGGAGGGGGTAAAGGAGGTTTTGTGTGCGAGGGGCTTGGACTTCCAGCAGGCATGCATGAGCGTGTTTGATAGGAGTGAATGGAGACAAATGGTTTTTAATACTTGACGTGCTGTTGGAGTGTGAGCAAAGTAACATTTATGAAGGGATTCAGGGAAACCGGCAAGCCGGACTTGAGTCCTGGAGATGGGAAGTACAGTGCCTGCACTCTGAAGGAGGGGTGTTAATGTTGCAGTTTAAAAACTGTAGTGTAAAGCACCCTTCTGGCAAAACAGTGATGGAGTGAATGATGGTGAAAGTTTTTCTTTTTCGGGCCACCCTGCCTTGGTGGGAATCGGCCAGTGTGATAATAAAAAAAAAATATTTATATATATTTATATATATACATTTATATATATTTACATATATATATTTATATGTATTTATATATATATTTATATATAGGGAAGTACCACCTCTATGGCTGGACTGGGGACCCTCATCCTCAGAGAAGACAATAAAAGTACCTCAGGGAAAACTCAAGGTTCTCCCCGGAGCTGTTTGAATATTTTCTTCTCCTACCACCCCCTATATATTTTTTATTCTATGTGAACATTTATTAATAAACAAAATACATTTACAGAAAAAACATAAACATGAATACAATGGCACAATGTATCAAAGATCATGAATTTCCTCCAGCTCCTCCGAGGCTGGACGTGAGCCAAGTATGCAGCAAGCATTTTCCCTCTGGATGGCGACGCTGAGGCGCTGGAACATGAAAGTGGCTGCCCTTGGGTCCCTGGTGGTGTCGATGAGTCTGAAACCCAATTCTTTAAGGAAACGTGTGGCATTTTTTCCCCATGATCCCAAGGTCTCTGATCCCACTGGGACAAATTGATACTGTTGGCTAATGTCCCTGTACTTGCTGATCTTGTACTCCTCCCTGTGGTCAGCAGCTCCTCCCTGTCGCCCCACACTGTGATGGATATAGGTGTCAGCCAGTGTGGACACACAGGTATAGTCCCATGCTAAGAGCTTGCCATTCTTCCAAGGATAGATGGTGATCCCGTCGGGGCGGTTTGCTGGGTTGTGGGTATTGTTTGCTGCAAGGGATCGTGGCTCCCTCTCGGCAGGGCATCCAGCTGTAGCAAGGGTTCTCTTAATGATGACGTTGACCTCATTGTGTCTTGCATGCCAGCCCTTGATTTTGGAACAGTTAAGACCATGTAGACCGTATTGGTCTGCTTGCACTTCGCCGCAAATACACATATATTCTGTGTGAATTGGGGCAGCAAGGCGCAGAGCCACTGCAATACGGAGGGTCTTAAGGTCGAGTCGGGTTCCCATTGCCGATATATATATATATATATATATATATATATATATATATATATATATATATGTATGTATATTATTTTTTTTTCCAGCAAGTCGGCCGTCTCCCACCGAGGCAGGGTGACCCAAAAAAGAAAGAAAATCCCCAAAAAGAAAATACTTTCATCATCATTCAGCACTTTCACCACACTCACACATTATCACTGCTTTTGCAGAGGTGCTCAGAATACAACAGCTTAGAAGCATATACGTATAAAGATACACAACATATCCCTCCAAACTGCCAATATCCCAAACCCCTCCTTTAAAGTGCAGGCATTGTACTTCCCATTTCCAGGACTCAAGTCCGACTATATGAAAATAACCGGTTTCCCTGAATCCCTTCACTAAATATTACCCTGCTCACACTCCAACAGATCGTCAGGTCCCAAGTATCATTCGCCTCCATTCACTCCTATCTAACATGCTCATGCACACTTGCTGGAAGTCCAAGCCCCTAGCCCACAAAACCTCCTTTACCCCCTCTTTCCAACCCTTTCGAGGACGACCCCTACTCCTCCTTCCTTCCCCTATAGATTTATATGCTTTCCATGTCATTCTACTTTGATCCATTCTCTCTAAATGACCAAACCACCTCAACAACCCCTCTCCTGCCCTCTGACTAATGCTTTTATTAACTCCACACCTCCTAATTTCCACACTCCGAATTTTCTGCATAATATTTACACCACACATTGCCCTTAGACAGGACATCTCCACTGGCTCCAACCGTCTCCTTGCTGCTGCATTTACCACCCAAGCTTCACATCCATATAAGAGTGCTGGTACTACTATTCTTTCATACATTCCCTTCTTTGCCTCCATAGATAACGTTTTTTGACTCCACATATACCTCAACGCACCACTCACCTTTTTTCCCTCATCAATTCTACGATTAACCTCATCCTTCATAAATCCATCCGCAGACACGTCAACTCCCAAGTATCTGAAAACATTCACTTCTTCCATACTCCTCCTCCCCAATTTGATATCCAATTTTTCTTTATCTAAATCATTTGATACCCTCATCACCTTACTCTTTTCTATGTTCACTTTCAACTTTCTACCTTTACACACATTCTCAAACTCATCCACTAACCTTTGCAATTTTTCTTTAGAATCTCCCATAAGCACAGTATCATCAGCAAAAAGTAACTGTGTCAATTCCCATTTTGAATTTGATTCCCCATAATTTAATCCCACCCCTCTCCCAAACACCCTAGCATTTACTTCTTTTACAACCCCATCTATAAATATATTAAACAACCATGGTGACATTACACATCCCTGTCTAAGACCTACTTTTACCGGGAAGTATTCTCCCTCTCTTCTACACACCCTAACCTGAGCCTCACTATCCTCATAAAAGCTCTTTACAGCATTTAGTAACTTACCACCTATTCCATATACTTGCAACATCTGCCACATTGCTCCTCTATCCACTCTATCATATGCCTTTTCTAAATCCATAAATGCAATAAAAACTTCCCTACCTTTATCTAAATACTGTTCACATATATGCTTCAATGTAAACACTTGATTTACACATCCCCTACCCACTCTGAAACCTCCTTGCTCATCCGCAATCCTACATTCTGTCTTACCTCGAATTCTTTCGAGTATAACCCTACCGTATACTTTTCCTGGTATACTCAGTAAACTTATTCCTCTATATTTTTTACAATCTCTTTTGTCCCCTTTCCCTTTATATAAAGGGACTATACATGCTCTCTGCCAATCCCTAGGTACCTTCCCCTCTTTCATACATTTATTAAACAAAAGTACCAACCACTCCAACACTATATCCCCCCTGCTTTTAACATTTCTGTCATGATCTCATCAGTTCCAGCTGCTTTACCCCCTTTCATTCTACGTAATGCCTCACGTACCTCCACCACACTTACATTCTGCTCTTCTTCACTCCTAAAAGATGGTATACCTCCCTGGCCAGTGCATGAAATTACCGCCTCCCTTTCTTCCTCAACATTTAAAAGTTCCTCAAAATATTCTCGCCATCTACCTAATACCTCCCTCTCCCCATCTACTAACTCCCCTACTCTGTTTTTAACTGACAAATCCATACTTTCCCTAGGCTTTCTTAACTTGTTTAACTCACTCCAAAATTTTTTCTTATTTTCATTAAAATTTCTTGACAGTGCCTCTCCCACTCTTTCATCTGCTCTCCTTTTGCACTCTCTCACCACTCTCTTCACCTTTCTTTTACTCTCCATATACTCTGCTCTTCTTATAACACTTCTGCTTTGTAAAAACCTCTTGTAAGCTACCTTTTTCTCTTTTATCACACCCTTTACTTCATCATTCCACCAATCACTCCTCTTTCCTCCTCCCCCCGCTCTCCTATAACCACAAACTTCTGCCCCACATTCTAATACTGCATTTTTAAAACTATTCCAACCCTCTTCAACCCCCCCACTACTCATCTTTGCACTAGCCCACCTTTCTGCCAATAGTCGCTTATATCTCGCCCGAACTTCCTCCTCCCTTAGTTTATACACTTTCACCTCCCTCTTACTTGTTGTTGCCACCTTCCTCTTTTCCCATCTACCTCTTACTCTAACTGTAGCTACAACTAAATAATGATCCGATATATCAGTTGCCCCTCTATAAACATGTACATCCTGGAGCCTACCCATCAACCTTTTATCCACCAATACAAAATCTAACAAACTACTTTCATTACGTGCTACATCATACCTTGTATATTTATTTATCCTCTTTTTCATAAAATATGTATTACTTATTACCAAATTTCTTTCTACACATAGCTCAATTAAAGGCTCCCCATTTACATTTACCCCTGGCACCCCAAATTTACCTACCACTCCCTCTATAATATTTTCACCCACTAGTATTCACTGGAGATCTCTATCATTATTAGAAATAGCGTTTTTTCTAACAGTGCTTGATACTAGTGCTCACAATTCTCTGAGTGTCTCTGCTTCCTCGTCTACCAGAGCTGATATCCTTCCCCAAGATGGTTTGTACTGTGGAACCTTGGGTGGAGTTGTCGAGAGGACGGGGGGGGGGGTTGTAGAGAGACGGGCGGAGGTGTAGAGAGACGGGCGGGGATGTAGAGAGACGGGCGGAGGTGTAGAGAGACGGGCGGAGGTGTAGAGTGATGGGCGGAGGTGTAGAGAGACGGGCGGGGGTGTACAGAGACGGGCGGAGGTGAAGAAAAAGGGGTGGTGTAGAGAGAGTGGTGGAGGTGTAGAGAGATGGATGGAGGTGTAGGGAGTATAATGGAAATATAGGGAGAGGGATGGAGGTGTAGGGAGTGGGATGGAGGTGTGGGGGGAGAGGTGGAGCTGTAGGCAGAGGGAATGGACAAAGAGGAATGGAGGAGGAAGAGTTGGAGGGACCACGTGGAGAGGAGGAGGAGGAAGAGTTGGTGGAGGGGCCACGTGGAGTGGAGGAGGAAGAATTAGTGGAGGGACCACGTGGAGTGGAGGGGAAAGATTTGGTGGAGGGGCCACGTGGAGTGGAGAAGGAAGAGTTGGTGGAGGGACCACGTTGAGTGGAGGAGGAAGAGTTGGTGGAGGGACCACGTTGAATGGAGGAGGAAAAGTTGGCGGAGGGACCACGTGGAGTGGAGGAGGAAGAATTAGTGGAGGGACCACGTGGAGTGGAGGAGGAAGAGTTGGTGGAGGGACCACGTGGAGTGGAGGGACCACGTGGAGTGGAGGAGAGTTAGTGGAGGGACCACGTGGAGTGGAGGAGGAAGAGTTGGTGGAGGGGCCACGTTGAGTGGAGGAGGAAGAGTTGGCGTAGGGACCACGTGGAGTGGAGGAGGAAGAATTAGTGGAGGGACCACGTGGAGTGGGGGAGGAAGAGTTGGTGGAGGGACCACGTGGAGTGGAGAAGGAAGAGTTGGTGGAGGGACCACGTGGAGTGGAGGAGGAAGAGTTGGTGGAGGGACCACGTGGAGTGGAGGAGGAAGAGTTGGTGGAGGGACCACGTGGAGTGGAGGAGGAAGAGTTGGTGGAGGGACCACGTGGAGTGGAGGAGGAAGAGTTGGTTGAGGGACCAAGTGGAGTGGAGGAGGAAGAGTTGGTGGAGGGACCACGTGGAGTGGAGAAGGAAGAGTTGGTGGAGGGACCACGTGGAGTGGAGGAGGAAGAGTTGGTTGAGGGACCAAGTGGAGTGGAGGAGGAAGAGTTGGTGGAGGGACCACGTGGAGTGGAGGAGGAAGAGTTGGTGGAGGGACCACGTGGAGTGGAGGAGGAAGAGTTGGTTGAGGGACCAAGTGGAGTGGAGGAGGAAGAGTTGGTGGAGGGACCACGTGGAGTTAAGGAGGAAGAGTTGGGGGAGAGACCACGTGGAGTGGAGGAGGAAGAGTTGGGGGAGAGACCACGTGGAGTGGAGGAGGAAGAGTTGGTGGAGGGACCACGTGGAGTGGAGGAGGAAGAGTTGGTGGAGGGGCCACGTGGAGTGGAGGAGGAAGAGTTGGTGGAGGGACCACGTGGAGTGGAGGAGGAAGAGTTGGTGGAGGGACCACGTGGAGTGAAGGAGGAAGAGTTGGTGGAGGGACCACGTGGAGTGGAGGAGGAAGAGTTGGTGGAGGGGCCACGTGGAGTGGAGGAGGAAGAGTTGGTGGAGGGGCCACGTGGAGTGGAGGAGGAAGAGCTGGTGGAGGGACCACGTGGAGTGGAGGAGGAAGAGTTGGTGGAGGGACCACGTGGAGTGGAGGAGGAAGAGCTGGTGGAGGGACCACGTGGAGTGGAGGAGGAAGAGTTGGTGGAGGGACCACGTGGAGTGGAGGAGGAAGAGCTGGTGGAGGGACTACTTGGAGTGGAGGAGGAAGAGCTGGTGGAGGGACCACGTGGAGTGGAGGAGGAAGAGCTGGTGGAGGGACCACGTGGAGTGGAGGAGGAAGAGCTGGTGGAGGGGCCACGTGGAGTGGAGGAGGAAGAGCTGGTGGAGGGACCACGTGGAGTGGAGGAGGAAGAGCTGGTGGAGGGACCACCTGGAGTGGAGGAGGAAGAGCTGGTGGAGGGACCACATGGAGTGGAGGAGGAAGAGCTGGTGGAGGGACCACGTAGAGTGGAGGAGGAAGAGCTGGTGGAGGGGCCACGTGGAGTGGAGGAGGAAGAGTTGGTGGAGGGGCCACGTGGAGTGGAGGAGGAAGAGCTGGTGGAGCCACCACGTGGAGTGGAGGAGGAAGAGCTGGTGGAGGGACCACGTGGTGTGGAGGAGGAAGAGCTGGTGGAGGGACCACGTGGAGTGGAGGAGGAAGAGCTGGTGGAGGGACCACGTGGAGTGGAGGAGGAAGAGCTGGTGGAGGGACCACGTGGAGTGGAGGAGGAAGAGCTGGTGGAGGGACCACGTGGAGTGGAGGAGGAAGAGCTGGTGGAGGGACCACGTGGAGTGGAGGAGGAAGAGCTGGTGGAGGGACCACGTGGAGTGGAGGAGGAAGAGCTGGTGGAGGGACCACGTGGAGTGGAGGAGGAAGAGCTGGTGGAGGGACCACGTGGAGTGGAGGAGGAAGAGCTGGTGGAGGGACCACGTGGAGTGGAGGAGGAAGAGCTGGTGGAGGGACCACGTGGAGTGGAGGAGGAAGAGCTGGTGCACGAGTACCGGTTACAAACACTCAACATTACGGCTGTAAGAGCCGTATATTCCTCCCGTCTTAATAGTAATGTGTTTAACTTCTTTACGTCATGAAAATGAATAAAATTCAATTAAAAAAAAAAATTCAACTTTTACTTTACTGGATCATTATTAAACTTTTTGATGAAGAATTATACACATGTTCAGCATCTGGGTATCTTTAATGTAGATGTTTATCCATCCAGTGGTTCTGTCAGTACAAATTTAAAAATATAATTGGAAGTATAAACATATACAGAAGATGAGGTAATCAGTCCCTCAGTCTTGAAGTTGCTGAAGAATACCGTTCTTCAAGAAAAATATCAATTTATTACATATTACCTGGACCTGGAGTTTACCTGGAGAGAGTTCCGGGGGTCAACGCCCCCGCGGCCCGGTCTGTGACCAGGCCTCCTGGTGGATCAGCGCCTGATCAACCAGGCTGTTGCTGCTGGCTGCACGCAAACCAACGTACGAGCCACAGCCCGGCTGATCAGGAACTGACTTTAGGTGCTTGTCCAGTGCCAGCTTGAATACTGCCAGGAGTCTGTTGGTAATCCCCCTTATGTGTGCTGGGAGGCAGTTGAACAGTCTCGGGCCCCTGACACTTATTGTATGCTCTCTTAACGTGCTAGTGACACCCCTGCTTTTCATTGGGGGGATGGTGCATCGTCTGCCAAGTCTTTTGCTTTCGTAGTGAGTGATTTTCGTGTGCAAGTTCGGTACTAGTCCCTCTAGGATTTTCCAGGTGTATATAATCATGTATCTCTCCTTCCTGCGTTCCAGGGAATACAGGTTTAGGAACCTCAAGCGCTCCCAATAATTGAGGTGTTTTATCTCCGTTATGCGCGCCGTGAAAGTTCTCTGTACATTTTCTAGGTCGGCAATTTCACCTGCCTTGAAAGGTGCTGTTAGTGTGCAGCAATATTCCAGCCTAGATAGAACAAGTGACCTGAAGAGTGTCATCATGGGCTTGGCCTCCCTAGTTTTGAAGGTTCTCATTATCCATCCTGTCATTTTTCTAGCAGATGCGATTGATACAATGTTATGGTCCTTGAAGGTGAGATCCTCCGACATAATCACTCCCAGGTCTTTGACGTTGGTGTTTCGCTCTATTTTGTGGCCAGAATTTGTTTTGTACTCTGATGAAGATTTAATTTCCTCATGTTTACCATATCTGAGTAATTGAAATTTCTCATCGTTGAACTTCATATTGTTTTCTGCAGCCCACTGAAAGATTTGGTTGATGTCCGCCTGGAGCCTTGCAGTGTCTGCAATGGAAGACACTGTCATGCAGATTCGGGTGTCATCTGCAAAGGAAGACACGGTGCTGTGGCTGACATCCTTGTCTATGTCGGATATGAGGATACGAGTTTTTAGTTCATGCTTAAAGATTGTATAAAAATAGATATCTTTAAAAATATATATTTCTTAGTTGATTTACACAATTTTCTGAATATAAGGATTTGAAGAGTATTCTGAGCACGAAGATTTTCAAATATTCTTTATATTAGGATTCGTAAATAAATAGAACATTAATGTTTACTCATAATCAGTATACAAAATTTTACAAATGCTCTGAACATTAAGTTTTACTAATACTCTAAACGTTAAGAGTCACGAATACGCTGGGCATTAAGGTTTATAAATACTCTGATATTAAGATTGACCAATACTCTGAACATCAACATTTACTAATAACGTGAACAGAAAGATTTAAGAATATTTTTAATACTAAGATTTATATACACCCTGAACATTAAGATTTTTAAAAACTCTCAACATTAATAACTCACTAGAGTATAAATTAATTTGAAGCCTATCAGACGAGTCAGTCTCCGGTTATGGTACGAATTTCAAGGGTTCCATTTTTTACTGTTTCTCTACTTAAACAAATTTACCTGCACTGGAAACTGATCATAACACGAGTACCTTCAGCAAGCACTGCCATCCAAGGTACCTGCAGCAGGCACTGTCATCCAAGGTACCTGCAGCAGGCACTGCCATCCAAGGTACCTGCAGCAGGCACTGCCATCCAAGGTACCTTCAGCAAGCACTGCCATCCAAGGTACCTGCAGCAGGCACTGTCATCCAAGGTACCTGCAGCAGGCACTGCCATCCAAGGTACCTGCAGCAGGCACTGCCATCCAAGGTACCTTCAGCAAGCACTGCCATCCAAGGTACCTGCAGCAGGCACTGTCATCCAAGGTACCTGCAGCAGGCACTGCCATCCAAGGTACCTGCAGCAGGCACTGCCATCCAAGGTACCTTCAGCAAGCACTGCCATCCAAGGTACCTGCAGCAGGCACTGTCATCCAAGGTACCTGCAGCAGGCACTGCCATCCAAGGTACCTGCAGCAGGCACTGCCATCCAAGGTACCTTCAGCAAGCACTGCCATCCAAGGTACCTGCAGCAGGCACTGTCATCCAAGGTACCTGCAGCAGGCACTGCCATCCAAGGTACCTGCAGCAGGCACTGCCATCCAAGGTACCTTCAGCAAGCACTGCCATCCAAGGTACCTGCAGCAGGCACTGACATCCAAGGTACCTGCAGCAGGCACTGCCATCCAAGGTACCTGCAGCAGGCACTGCCATCCAAGGTACCTTCAGCAAGCACTGCCATCCAAGGTACCTGCAGCAGGCACTGTCATCCAAGGTACCTGCAGCAGGCACTGCCATCCAAGGTACCTTCAGCAAGCACTGCCATCCAAGGTACCTTCAGCAAGCACTGCCATCCAAGGTACCTTCAGCAAGCACTGCCATCCAAGGTACCTGCAGCAGGCACTGCCATCCAAGGTACCTGCAGCAGGCACTGCCATCCAAGGTACCTTCAGCAAGCACTGCCATCCAAGGTACCTTCAGTAAGCACTGCCATCCAAGGTACCTGCAGCAGGCACTGCCATCCAAGGTACCTGCAGCAGGCACTGCCATCCAAGGTACCTTCAGCAGGCACTGCCATCCAAGGTACCTGCAGCAGGCACTGCCATTCAAGGTACCTGCAGCAGGCACTGCCATCCAAGGAACCTGCAGCAGGCACTGCCATCCAAGGTACCTGCAGCAGGCACTGTCATCCAAGGTACCTTCAGCAAGCACTGCCATCCAAGGTACCTGCAGCAGGCACTGCCATCCAAGGTACTTTCAGCAAGCACTGCCATCCAAGGTACCTGCAGCAGGCACTGCCATCCAAGGTACCTTCAGCAAGCACTGCCATCCAAGGTACCTTCAGCAAGCACTGCCATCCAAGGTACCTGCAGCAAGCACTGCCATCCAAGGTACCTTCAGCAAGCACTGCCATCCAAGGTACCTGCAGCAGGCACTGCCATCCAAGGTACCTGCAGCAGGCACTGCCATCCAAGGTACCTGCAGCAGGCACTGTCATCCAAGGTACCTTCAGCAAGCACTGCCATCCAAGGTACCTTCAGCAAGCACTGCCATCCAAGGTACCTGCAGCAGGCACTGCCATCCAAGGTACCTGCAGCAGGCACTGCCATCCAAGGTACCTTCAGCAAGCACTGCCATCCAAGGTACCTTCAGCAAGCACTGCCATCCAAGGTACCTGCAGCAGGCACTGCCATCCAAGGTACCTGCAGCAGGCACTGCCATCCAAGGTACCTTCAGCAGGCACTGCCATCCAAGGTACCTGCAGCAGGCACTGCCATTCAAGGTACCTGCAGCAGGCACTGCCATCCAAGGAACCTGCAGCAGGCACTGCCATCCAAGGTACCTGCAGCAGGCACTGTCATCCAAGGTACCTTCAGCAAGCACTGCCATCCAAGGTACCTGCAGCAGGCACTGCCATCCAAGGTACTTTCAGCAAGCACTGCCATCCAAGGTACCTGCAGCAGGCACTGCCATCCAAGGTACCTTCAGCAAGCACTGCCATCCAAGGTACCTTCAGCAAGCACTGCCATCCAAGGTACCTGCAGCAAGCTCTGCCATCCAAGGTACCTTCAGCAGGCACTGCCATCCAAGGTACCTTCAGCAAGCACTGCCATCCAAGGTACCTGCAGCAAGCACTGCCATCCAAGGTACCTGCAGCAAGCACTGCCATCCAAGGTACCTGCAGCAAGCACTGCCATCCAAGGTACCTGCAGCAGGCACTGCCATCCAAGGTACCATCAGCAAGCACTGCCATCCAAGGTACCTGCAGCAGGCACTGCCATCCAAGGTACTTTCAGCAAGCACTGCCATCCAAGGTACCTGCAGCAGGCACTGCCATCCAAGGTACCTTCAGCAAGCACTGCCATCCAAGGTACCTTCAGCAAGCACTGCCATCCAAGGTACCTGCAGCAGGCACTGCCATCCAAGGTACCTGCAGCAGGCACTGCCATCCAAGGTACCTTCAGCAGGCACTGCCATCCAAGGTACCTGCAGCAGGCACTGCCATTCAAGGTACCTGCAGCAGGCACTGCCATCCAAGGAACCTGCAGCAGGCACTGCCATCCAAGGTACCTGCAGCAGGCACTGTCATCCCAGGTACCTTCAGCAAGCACTGCCATCCAAGGTACCTGCAGCAGGCACTGCCATTCAAGGTACTTTCAGCAAGCACTGCCATCCAAGGTACCTGCAGCAGGCACTGCCATCCAAGGTACCTGCAGCAGGCACTGCCATCCAAGGTACCTGCAGCAGGCACTGTCATCCAAGGTACCTGTAGCAGGCACTGCCATCCAAGGTACCTTCAGCAAGCACTGCCATCCAAGGTACCTGCAGCAGGCACTGCCATCCAAGGTACCTGCAGCAGGCACTACCATCAAAGGTACCTGCAGCAGGCACTGCCATCCAAGGTACCTTCAGCAAGCACTGCCATCCAAGGTACCTGCAGCAGGCACTGCCATCCAAGGTACCTGCAGCAGGCACTGCCATCCAAGGTACCTTCAGCAAGCACTGCCATCCAAGGTACCTGCAGCAGGCACTGCCATCCAAGGTACCTGCAGCAGGCACTGCCATCCAAGGTACCTGCAGCAGGCACTGCCATCAAAGGTACCTTCAGCAAGCACTGCCATCCAAGGTACCTGCAGCAGGCACTGTCATCCAAGGTACCTTCAGCAAGCACTGCCATCCAAGGTACCTGCAGCAGGCACTGCCATCCAAGGTGCCTGCAGCAGGCACTGCCATCCATGGTACCTGCAGCAGGCACTGCCATCCAAGGTACCTGCAGCAGGCACTGCCATCCAAGGTACCTGCAGCAGGCACTGCCATCCAAGGTACCTTCAGCAAGCACTGCCATCCAAGGTACCTGCAGCAGGCACTGCCATCCAAGGTACCTTCAGCAAGCACTGCCATCCAAGGTACCTGCAGCAGGCACATCCATCCAAGGTACCTTCAGCAAGCACTGCCATCCAAGGTACCTGCAGCAGGCACTGCCATCCAAGGTACCTGCAGCAGGCACTGCCATCCAAGGTACCTGCAGCAGGCACTGTCATCCCAGGTACCTGCAGCAAGCACTGCCATCCAAGGTACCTTCAGCAAGCACTGCCATCCAAGGTACCTGCAGCAGGCACTGCCATCCAAGGTACCTTCAGCAAGCACTGCCATCCAAGGTACCTGCAGCAGGCACTGCCATCCAAGGTACCTGCAGCAGGCACTGCCATCCAAGGTACCTGCAGCAGGCACTGTCATCCAAGGTACCTGCAGCAGGCACTGCCATCCAAGGTACCTTCAGCAAGCACTGCCATCCAAGGTACCTGCAGCAGGCACTGCCATCCAAGGTACCTGCAGCAGGCACTACCATCCAAGGTACCTGCAGCAGGCACTGCCATCCAAGGTACCTTCAGCAAGCACTGCCATCCAAGGTACCTGCAGCAGGCACTGCCATCCAAGGTACCTGCAGCAGGCACTGCCATCCAAGGTACCTTCAGCAAGCACTGCCATCCAAGGTACCTGCAGCAGGCACTGCCATCCAAGGTACCTGCAGCAGGCACTGCCATCCAAGGTACCTGCAGCAGGCACTGCCATCCAAGGTACCTTCAGCAAGCACTGCCATCCAAGGTACCTGCAGCAGGCACTGTCATCCAAGGTACCTTCAGCAAGCACTGCCATCCAAGGTACCTGCAGCAGGCACTGCCATCCAAGGTGCCTGCAGCAGGCACTGCCATCCAAGGTACCTGCAGCAGGCACTGCCATCCAAGGTACCTGCAGCAGGCACTGCCATCCAAGGTACCTGCAGCAGGCACTGCCATCCAAGGTACCTGCAGCAGGCACTGTCATCCAAGGTACCTTCAGCAAGCACTGCCATCCAAGGTACCTGCAGCAGGCACTGCCATCCAAGGTACCTTCAGCAAGCACTGCCATCCAAGGTACCTGCAGCAGGCACTGCCATCCAAGGTACCTGCAGCAGGCACTGCCATCCAAGGTACCTGCAGCAGGCACTGCCATCCAAGGTACCTGCAGCAGGCACTGCCATCCAAGGTACCTTCAGCAAGCACTGCCATCCAAGGTACCTGCAGCAGGCACTGCCATCCAAGGTACCTGCAGCAGGCACTGCCATCCAAGGTACTTTCAGCAAGCACTGCCATCCAAGGTACCTGCAGCAGGCACTGCCATCCAAGGTACCTGCAGCAGGCACTGCCATCCAAGGTACCTGCAGCAGGCACTGCCGTCCAAGGTACCTTCAGCAAGCACTGCCATCCAAGGTACCTGCAGCAGGCACTGTCATCCAAGGTACCTTCAGCAAGCACTGCCATCCAAGGTACCTGCAGCAGGCACTGCCATCCAAGGTACCTTCAGCAGGCACTGCCATCCAAGGTACCTGCAGCAGGCACTGCCATCCAAGGTACCTTCAGCAGGCACTGCCATCCAAGGTACCTGCAGCAGGCACTGCCATCCAAGGTACCTGCAGCAGGCACTGCCATCCAAGGTACCTTCAGCAGGCACTGCCATCCAAGGTACCTTCAGCAAGCACTGCCATCCAAGGTACCTGCAGCAGGCACTGCCATCCAAGGTACCTGCAGCAGGCACTGCCATCCAAGGTACCTTCAGCAAGCACTGCCAACCAAGGTACCTGCAGCAGGCACTGCCATCCAAGGTACCTGCAGCAGGCACTGCCATCCAAGGTACCTGCAGCAGGCACTGTCATCCAAGGTGCCTGCAGCAGGCACTGCCATCCAAGGTACCTGCAGCAGGCACTGTCATCCAAGGTGCCTGCAGCAGGCACTGCCATCCAAGGTACCTGCAGCAGGCACTGTCATCCAAGGTGCCTGCAGCAGGCACTGTCATCCAAGGTACCTGCAGCAGGCACTGTCATCCAAGGTGCCTGCAGCAGGCACTGCCATCCAAGGTACCTTCAGCAGGCACTGTCATCCAAGGTGCCTGCAGCAGGCACTGCCATCCAAGGTACCTGCAGCAGGCACTGTCATCCAAGGTGCCTGCAGCAGGCACTGCCATCCAAGGTACCTGTGGCAGGCACTGTCATCCAAGGTACCTTCAGCAAGCACTGCCATCCAAGGTACCTGCAGCAGGCACTGTCATCCAAGGTGCCTGCAGCAGGCACTGCCATCCAAGGTACCTGCAGCAGGCACTGCCATCCAAGGTACCTGCAGCAGGCACTGTCATCCAAGGTACCTGCAGCAGGCACTGTCATCCAAGGTGCCTGCAGCAGGCACTGCCATCCAAGATACCTGCAGCAGGCACTGTCATCCAAGGTGCCTGCAGCAGGCACTGTCATCCAAGGTGCCTGCAGCAGGCACTGCCATCCAAGGTGCCTGCAGCAGGCACTGTCATCCAAGGTACCTGCAGCAGGCACTGTCATCCAAGGTGCCTGCAGCAGGCACTGTCATCCAAGGTGCCTGCAGCAGGCACTGCCATCCAAGGTACCTGCAGCAGGCACTGTCATCCAAGGTACCTTCAGCAAGCACTGCCATCCAAGGTACCTGCAGCAGGCACTGTCATCCAAGGTGCCTGCAGCAGGCACTGCCATCCAAGGTACCTGCAGCAGGCACTGCCATCCAAGGTGCCTGCAGCAGGCACTGTCATCCAAGGTACCTGCAGCAGGCACTGTCATCCAAGGTGCCTGCAGCAGGCACTGCCATCCAAGGTACCTGCAGCAGGCACTGTCATCCAAGGTGCCTGCAGCAGGCACTGCCATCCAAGGTGCCTGCAGCAGGCACTGTCATCCAAGGTACCTGCAGCAGGCACTGTCATCCAAGGTGCCTGCAGCAGGCACTGCCATCCAAGGTGCCTGCAGCAGGCACTGTCATCCAAGGTACCTGCAGCAGGCACTGTTATCCAAGGTACCTGCAGCAGGCACTGCCACCCAAGGTACCTGCAGCAAGCACTGCCACCCAAGGTACCTGCAGCAGGCATTGTCATCCAAGGTGCCTGCAGCAGGCACTGCCATCCAAGGTACCTGCAGCAGGCACTGCCATCCAAGGTACCTGCAGCAGGCACTGCCACCCAAGGTACCTGCAGCAGGCACTGCCATCCAAGGTACCTGCAGCAGGCACTGCCATCCAAGGTACCTGCAGCAGGCACTGCCATCCAAGGTACCTGCAGCAGGCACTGCCATCCAAGGTACCTGCAGCAGGCACTGCCACCCAAGGTACCTGCAGCAGGCACTGCCACCCAAGGTACCTGCAGCAGGCACTGCCATCCAAGGTACCTGCAGCAGGCACTGCCATCCGAGGTACCTTCAGCAGGCACTGCCATCCAAGGTACCTGCAGCAGGCACTGCCACCCAAGGTACCTGCAGCAGGCACTGCCAACCGAGGTACCTTCAGCAGGCACTGCCATCCAAGGTACCTGCAGCAGGCACTGCCATCCAAGGTACCTGCAGCAGGCACTGCCATCCGAGGTGCCTTCAGCAGGCACTGTCTCTTGCAGTGGCAGTTCTTATCTTTCCCGAGAGTTTTTATTGTGTACGATGGTGAATGTCTTCCTTGTCAACACAGGAGGTGAGAGAGGTGGTGATGAGAAGACGTAAAAAGTGACGGAGGTTTTATTGATATATTTGATAATCATGAATTAGACACTTGTTCGACACTCGGGTGTCTTTATTGTGGCTTCCTTAGTCCAATACAGAGAAAAATGATTGGATATCAGAAGAATTTGAGGTAATTAGCCCCTCAGAGTAGAGTCGATGTGGTCATTCCAACAGTCTGATCAATACTGATGGACTGATCACATCGACTCTAGGCTGAGGGACTGATTACCTCAAACCCCTTCTGTTCTTCAACATTTCCTCTCTGTATTGGACTGAGGAAGCCACTGGCTGGCGAAACGGTTCCACAATAAAGATACCCAAGTGTTGCAAAAGTGTTTAATTTATCATTTTGTCGGTTCTCTGAACCATTACCCTACATTTTGTCGGTTCTCTGAACCATTACCCTACATTTGATAATGACTTCTGGCTACTTTCTACCTTTTAAACTCAAACAGAAATTACACAGTCAACCACAAGCACTGGTGAGTCAGCAAGCGGCTTAGCCATTGCGAAAATAAATCACATTTTCAATATACACAATCTGCAGAGCACTGACAGGCAAATATATAACACAGTGAAGCATATATCAACCATTTGCCAGCTGTTGCATCCGGCTGGGTGTACACATCTCTCTTTTTAATGAGAGAAAATATAATTCACTGATTATTCCACCTGCTAGGAGACGGTTCTTGGGAGGGAGTGGAACTGGTGAAGGGGATCTTGATTTAAGCAAATGAACTTAGTTCTTCCTTTACTAGGATCAGACTTGGTTACCTCACAATCCCAGTTTTCTGTATCACCACATCTAGTGCTGTGCACATTCAGTCTAGGCAGAGATAATATATGCACTTCTTGGAAAAGTTTAGAGAATTTTTCCCCAAAATGAAAACTTTCTTCCCTCGTCACCCACTATAAGTGCTTGTGGAATCGGAACTGATATTTATTGTATTATATTCTGATGGAACATATTACAATAAGTAAGGGCATAAGAACATAAGAAAGAAGGAACACTGCAACAGGCCTACTGACCTATGCGGAGCAGGTCTATGTGCCCCCCGGGATAAGACCAATGACCCCTCCCCCGGTTTAGCCCCATGACCCACCAAGTCTGATCATCTCCACTCAAGGATGGAGCACTGCACCAGACCCAGCAGCACAAGCTAGTCAGGTCCAACTCACACCCACCCACACCCACTCATGTATCTATCTAAACTATTTTTAAAACTACACAACTCTATTACCAAACCAGTGTTTTCCTATATCCTTCCTGAATCTGAATTTTTCCAACTTGAAACCATTGCTGCGAGTCCTGTCTTGGCTGGAAATTTTCAGCACGCTATTTACATCCCCTTTATTTATTCCTGTTTTCCATTTATACACCTCGATCATATCCCCCCTAATTCTACGCCTTTCGAGAGAGTGCAGATTCAGGTCCCTCAATCTATCCTCATAGGGAAGATTTCTGATACATAGAATCATCTTTGTCATCCTCCTATGTACGTTTTCCAGAGTATTTATATCCATTCTGTAATACGGTGACCAGAACTGAGCAGCATAGTCTAAATGAGGCCTAATCAAGAATATATAGAGTTGAAGAACAACCTGAGGACTTCTATTTTTTATACTTCTAGATATGAAGCTAAGAATTCTGTTAACTTTATTGCGAACACTAATGCACTGTTGTCTTTATTTTAGATTACTGCTAACCAGAACTCCTAAATCCTTTTCGCAATCAGTAGTATTAAGGTCTACATTATTTAGTTTATATGTGGCATGGTTATTTAACTGTCCAACATTTAGAACTTTGCATTTGTTAATATTAAACTGCATCTGCCACTTCTCCGACCATTGCGTCAGTCTATTCAAATCATCCTGGAGTGCTCTAGTGTCCTCATTAGAATGAATTGGACGGCCTATTTTGGTGTCATCAGCAAATTTGCTTATGTTGCTATTTATTCCATCATCTATGTCGTTTATGTAAATTGTGAACAACAACGGGCCCAACACTGACCCCTGACGAACACCGCTTGTGACGTGCCCCCATTCTGATTTCTCCCCATTTATGCAAACTCTCTGCTGTCTATTTGTCAACCATGCCTCTACCCAGGAAAAAATTTCTCCTCCTATTCCGTGTGCCTTAAGTTTCCTCAGTAGCCTCTGGTGTGGAACTCTATTGAAAGCCTTACTGAAGTCCATATACACAACACCATATTCATTACCATGATCTACCTCCTCAAACACCTTAGTGAAAAAAGTTAGTAAATTCGTAAGACAGAAACGCCCCTTTGTAAAACCGTGTTGAGATTCATTAATCAATCTGTGCCTGTCAAGAAGGCTACGAATTGCTTCGGCAATTATTGATTCCATAAATTTTCCTACTATAGAGGTAAGGATTATTGGTCTATAGTTCGAAGCCAAGGCCCTGTCACCTGCCTTGTAAATAGGTATTACATTTGCCATTTTCCACTTATCAGGCACTATGCCAGTTTGTAGTGATATGTTAAAAAGATTAGCCAAAGGTATGCTAAGTTCCTCTTTACATTCCTTTAACACCCTTGCAAACAGTTCATCAGGACCTAAGGATTTGTTAGGTTTTAGTTTCTCTATTTGTGTGAGGACCATGTCACTAGTTACCGCAATCGTACATAGTTTATTATCATCCTGTTCTACATAATCTTTTATTTCAGGAATATCGCTAGTATTTTCCTGGGTGAAAACTGAGAGGTAGTAGGTATTTAGAATTTCACACATATCCTTATCACTGTCAGTGATCTGACCAGAGTTACTCTTAAGTGGGCCAGTCTTGTCCCTAATCTTACTTCTGTATACCTGAAAGAACCCTTTTGGGTTAGTCTTTGAATCCCTTGCGACCTTAGCCTCATAATCCCTTTCTGCTTTCCTTATTCCTTTCTTTATTTCTCTCTTTAATTGAATATATTGATTTCTTAACTGCCCATCCCCTCTTTGATACGCCTATATATGCCTCTCTTTTGACCAATGAGATGTTTTAATCTATTGTTCATCCATTTGGGGTCATTTTTGTTATATCTAATTTTCCTACCCGGAACAAAAGTTGCCTGGGCAGCTAGAACTATGCTCTGAAAAACGTCATATTGGCAACCAAGATCACCTACCTGACCCATAGTCAGGACATCCCAATTTAGCCCACCCAGGTAATTTTTCAGTCCCATGAAGTCGGCAAAGCGAAAATCTGGGACAGAGATTTGATTGCAGTTATCTGGGTAATTCCATGATATATTAAAACTAAGTGATTTGTGATCACTTTCCCCATGCTCGTCATTAACCTCAAGATTATTAATTAGTGAATCTTTGTTGGCAAGAACCAAGTCATGCAGATTGTTTCCTCTAGTTGGTTCTGTCACAACCTGTTCTAAAAAGCAATCCTGAACCGTATCAAGAAAGTCACTAGACTCAAGATTTCCTGTCATATTGTTCCAATCAATTTGTCTACAGTTAAAATCTCCCATTATCACAACATTTTCATATCTAGATGCCTTCTGAATTTCGTCCCATAACAGCTTACTGCACTCCCTATCAAGGTTTGGGGGCCTATAAATCACACCCAAAATTAATTTGTCACGTCCCTCGAGAAACTGTAGCCAAACAGATTCTGTGTTCGATGTTTCTAATCTTATATCATGTCTAAG
>NC_091292.1:33585164-33710164 GCF_038502225.1 Cherax quadricarinatus
TGTTGGAAGCAACATGAGCAGTGATCATGATCTGTTTAGAAGCAACATGAGCAGTGATCATGATCTGTTGGAAGCAACATGAGCAGTGATCATGATCTGTTTAGAAGCAACATGAGCAGTGATCATGATCTGTTTAGAAGCAACATGAGCAGTGATCATGATCTGTTTAGAAGCAACATGAGCAGTGATCATGATCTGTTGGAAGCAACATGAGCAGTGATCATGATCTGTTTAGAAGCAACATGAACAGTGAAATATGGCTTAAGAGATGAAAAAGACATTCATTAACAGGAACTATTAAATTATAAAAAAAAGTGAATTAGAACGCTTTAATATAGTATTTTAGACATATTAAATAAGAATAACATTTTGCATTGGACGGAGAAGAATAAATACCATATATGAAGATTGAATCAGAAAGACAAATTAAAAATAAACAGAAAATGGAATAGTAGACAATGGTTTAAGCTACTGGCACTAAATGGTTATAACTCTGACCATAATTTTTAAAGGGGTGGACCGGTAAGCCAGCGGAAGGCCTCGGTCAGATGACCGAAAATTCCAACGGTGGGTCACCATCTAAGACAGGCTTCAGGAAACACTTGTCCTGTTTCCTGACGAACCTTACCTAACTTAACCTAACCTAACTTAATGGTTTAGGAAGGTGTTGTAGAGCTTTGAAAAATAAAGGTGAGTGATTGGAATCAATACAGGAAGCAGACCCATAAAAATACTTATCAGAGATTCTAGCAGACCAGAAATAAATATACAGATTTAAGGAGAGAAAGAATCTATGAAAATAAAAATAGTTGACAAAAGCAGAGTCAATTTTGTATTTAAATTTGTAAAAAAAAAGTTAGTGAAATGCTACAGGCAAAATAGGAAGAATAAATGACAATATAAAATCACTAAACTAGAAGATGAAATGTGACAGGTATTAAACAGAAAGTTTGTGTGTTGACACAAGAATATATTTTTAATGTAGCTGAGATTAATCCCGGACAGACAACTGAATTAAAAGACAGAGAAATAACTGAATAGAAAGCAAAAAAAGAGAGAGTTACTAGATACTGAGGAAGGTAAAATAACATTAGAACCAGATATGATAGTAACTTGAGTTTGAAAAGAACGAACACGAGAACTATTCTCTCCGCCTTGGAAAATTTTAATATTTCTCTATGGTAAGAAAGCTTAGCAAAATGGAGAATGACATTATGCCAATATTTATAAAAAAAACAACAACAACAGGAGAGAGGAAAGAACGTTTCCACTAGTGACTGGTCGGTGTCGTCGACAAGACAAGTTGTACAAATGTCAGAGAAAACCACTGGAGGAAAGTGGACTTGTTAGTCTAAAAACAAACTGATAAATAATTTGATTTTCAGTCTGCAAACTCAAGAATATCAAATGTACTAAGTCATTATGGCAGAGTTACGAGAACTGTTCAAGAAAGAATTGAATGAGGATATTGTATTACCAAGACTTTGAGACTTCCAAGAACAACTAATTTGGAAACTGCAGTGAATACGACTGAGATAAATTATTGCTATGGATGTTTGATTTTTTTGTCTAAGTGGAAAATGCGAATAATTTTCCTGGTGAGATGTCACAAGTGGGATGTAACACGTGGGATGTCACAAGTGGGATGTCGCAAGTAGGATGTCACAAGTGTTATGTCACAAGTGGGATGTCACAAGTGAGATGTCACAAGTGGGATGTCACAAGTAAGATGTCACAAGTGGGATGTCACAAGTGGGATATCACAAGTGGGATGTCACAAGTGGGATGTGACAACTGGAATGTCACAAATGAGGACGTTACAAGTGGGATGTGGCAAGTGGAATGCCACATGTAGGGATGTTACAAGTGGAATGTCACAGGTGGGATATAACAGATGGGGATGTCACAAGTGGGATGTCATAAGTGGGGATGTCACAAGTGGGGATGTAACAAGTGGGGATGTAACAAGTGGGATGTCACAAGTGGGGATGTAACAAGTAGAATGCTATAAGTGGGATGTAACAAGTGGGATGTCACAAGTGGGATGCCACAAGGTTCTGTACTTGCCCCAAATAATGTTATTAATTTCTGTAAATGATTTACCAGAAGGAAGAAAAAAAAACTGTGAACAAGTTTGCAGATGACGTAAAAATCCCAAGTAAAATAAATAAACGTAAATCTTTATAAGATGGTCCGGATAAACTGGACACGAGGAGTTATAGATAAATGATGGAATTTAACGTAGATAAATAATACGTAATGGAAATGAGAGATCTAGAGAGTGTACAGAGATCTTTTACTGCACGTATAAGTTCTGTCAAGCACCTTAACTACTGGGAACGCTTGGAAGCACTTGACTTGTACTCGTTGGAACGCAGGAGGGAGAGATATATCATAATCTACACTTGGAAAACCTTGGAAGGAATGGTCCCAAATCTGCACACAGAAATCACTCCCTACGAAAGTAAAAGACTGGGCAGGCGATGCAAAATGCCCCCAATAAAAAGTAGGGGCGCCATTGGTACACTAAGAGAAAACACCATAAGTGTCCGGGGCCCAAAACTGTTCAACAGCCTCCCTTCAAGCATTAGGGGAATTGCCAATAAACCCCTGGCTGCCTTCAAGAGAGAGCTGGACAGATACCTAAAGTCAGTGCCGGATCAGCCGGGCTGTGGCTCGTACGTTGGACTGCGTGCGGCCAGCAGTAACAGCCTAGTTGATTAGGCCCTGATCCATCGGGAGGCCTGGTCATGGACCGGGCCGCGGGGGCGTTGATCCCCGGAATAACCTCCAGGTAAGCAGATCCAGGAGGAGTTATAGATAAATGATGGAATTTAACGTAGATAAATAATACGTAATGGAAATGAGAGAAAGCGAAATCAGGTAACGTAATGTGGACTGAGTTAACTACAAAAATGTGGCCGGAAGATGGTTTAAACGATACAGTGAGAAACTGCTTTATGCTACACTGACACACTGTGAAAGAGATTTTAAATATATGGATGGTGAAGTGAGAAGAAAGTTGTTTATAATTTATGTTAAGCCAAAAAAGGAATACACAGCAGTGGTGTGGTGCCCACACCAGCCAAAAAAAAAAAAAAAAAAAACGCATACTGTAGATAAGTTAGGAAATGTTGAAAGAAGAGCTACGAAATAGCTGCCAGAGTTGAGCAATGTGAACTGTGATGGAAGGTTGAAAATATGAAGGTTGAAAATATTAAAGTTGTCCATGTTGACTGATAGCAGGAAAAGAGGAGGTATGATAACTATATATAAGATCTTGAAGGACTTGAAAAATTAGATAAAGAAGTTTTGTTGGTAGCTGCGACACTGATAAGAAGACACAGTTGTAAATTGTAACAAGAATGGAGTGGAAAGGAGAATAGAAAGTGTTTCTTCTTAAATAGAGTGGATGAATAGTGGAATGTATTAATGGAGGAATTAATAAGTGTTGCAACCAGTGGAAATTTAAAAAAAAAATGTGACGAACAGAGTATTGTAGACGCGACACCACGAACATAACTCTGCTACTGTAGCTGCAAGCACGTAATTACACACACACACACACACACACACACACACACACACACACACACACACACACACACACACACATGGGGCCAAGAGCTGTGAATCGACCCCTGGAACCACACCTAGGTGAGTACACACACACACACACACACACTTGGAGAAGATTATCGGAAGAGTGGTGGAGCACCTAGAAAGGAACGGGCTCGTACAAGACAACCAGCATGGCTTCAAGGAAGTGAAATCCTGCGTCATAACCCTACTGGAGTTCCACGACAAGGTAACAAACAGAATAGAGGGGGATGGGTAGATCCGGTCAAGCACGTCAAGAAATTAGAGAAAATGAAAAAGTTTGCAACAAGATAAGTCTGGGAACTATAGGGTTCTACGAGGAGAGGTCATGGGAACTCAACCTGACAACACTGGAAGACAGGAGGGATAGAAGGAACATGATAACAATATATAAAAACTGAGAAAAATTGACAAGGGGGTACGGGGCTAGAATGTTTCAGAGATGGGACACAGCAACAAACGGCACAAGTGGGAGTTCAAAACTCAGATGAGTCACGTGGATGTTAGGAGGTGTTTCTTCAGCCTTAGAGTTATCAGGAAGTGAAACAATCTAGTGAGTGAAGAAATGAAGAAAGGATCCATGCATAGTTTCAAGAAGAGGCACGATAAATCTCTTGGAGCAGGGAGAGAGTGGACTTAGTAGCGATCAGCAAAGAGGAGGGGCAAGGAGCTGTGAATCGACCCCCTACAACTGAAAATAAGTGAATAAACACACTCTCTCTCACACACACCCACATACACACACACACACCCTCACATACACACACACACACACCCTCACATACACACACACACATATATACACACACATTCATACACGCACACCCACGCACACACCGTACAACGTCAGCAACTTATGCAAGATTAGCAAACAGAATAACATTCAAGTACTTATATATATTCCTTCAGAATTTGATATGTAACATTGGTTAGGTCAGGGCTACTGAAACTCTTTTTCATCTCCATCCCCGGTACAGAAATTAAAAAAGAAAACTTCCACACCAACCGGTGACTATTTTTTCTAAGTGAATCTAAAATGCTGAACTCACCAACGGGAAACAAACTGAATAATATCAGTTTCACCTCTCTTTGTATATCATTTTGTACTGCCGTATAATTAAGCATATAATGTGTTGTTCAGGGTCTAGAAAAGACGAGATGAACCATAGAACTGATGAGGGGGAAAAGGTGAGTGGTTCACTGAGCCATCTGTAGAGACAAAGAACTTTATCCATGGAGGCAAAAAAAGGGGAAATATATGAGAGAATAGTGGTACCAAGGCAGTGGTGTGAAGTATGAGTTGTGAATGTTACAACAAGGAGGAGGCTGGAGGTTGCAACAAGGAGGAGGCTGGAGGTTGCAACAAGGAGGAGGCTGGAGGTTGCAACAAGGAGGCCGGAGGTTGCAACAAGGGGGAGGCTGGAGGTTGCAACAAGGAGGAGGCTGGAGGTGGCAACAAGGAGGCTGAAGGTTGCAACAAGGAGGCTGGAGGTTGCAAGAAGGGGGAGGCTGGAGGTTGCAACAAGGAGGCTGGAGGTTGCAACAAGGAGGAGGCTGGAGGTGGCAACAAGGAGGAGGCTGGAGGTTGCAACAAGGAGGCCGGAGGTTGCAACAAGGGGGAGGCTGGAGGTTGCAACGAGGAGGCTGAAGGTTGCAACAAGGGGGAGGCTGGAGGTTGCAACAAGGAGGCTGGAGGTGGCAACAAGGAGGCTGAAGGTTGCAACAAGGAGGCTGGAGGTTGCAAGAAGGGGGAGGCTGGAGGTTGCAACAAGGAGGCTGGAGGTTGCAACAAGGAGGAGGCTGGAGGTGGCAACAAGGAGGAGGCTGGAGGTGGCAACAAGGAGGCTGAAGGTTGCAACAAGGAGGCTGGAGGTTGCAACAAGGGGGAGGCTGGAGGTTGCAACAAGGGGAGGCTGGAGGTTGCAACAAGGAGGCTGGAGGTTGCAACAAGGAGGCTGGAGGTGGCAACAAGGAGGCTGGAGGTTGCAACAAGGAGGAGGCTGGAGGTTGCAACAAGGAGGAGGCTGGAGGTTGCAACAAGGAGGCTGGAGGTTGTAACAAGGAGGAGGCTGGAGGTTGCAACAAGGAGGAGGCTGGAGATGGCAACAAGGAGGCTGGAGGTTGCAACAAGGAGGAGGCTGGAGGTTGCAACAAGGAGGAGGCTGGAGGTTGCAACAAGGAGGAGGCTGGAGGTTGCAACAAGGAGGCTGGAGGTTGCAACAAGGAGGAGGCTGGAGGTGGCAACAAGGACGCTGGAGGTTGCAACAAGGAGGAGGCTGGAGGTTGCAACAAGGAGGAGGCTGGAGGTTGCAACAAGGAGGAGGCTGGAGGTGGCAACAAGGAGGCTGGAGGTTGCAACAAGGAGGAGGCTGGAGGTTGCAACAAGGAGGAGGCTGGAGGTGGCAACAAGGAGGCTGGAGGTTGCAACAAGGAGGAGGCTGGAGGCACTGGAAATGTTGAGTCTGAGGGCAATGTGTGATGTAAATATCAGAGAATTCGTAGCCTGGAGATTAAAATATTCAGGGTTACTAAAAGTATTATCCAAAGGGATGAAAAGGGGTTGTTGAAGTGGTTTAGACATTTAGAGAGAATGGGGCAAAACAGGATGACTTGGAGGTTTTGTATGTGAGGGGCTTGGACATCTAGCAGGCGTGTGTGAGCGTGTAGATAGGAGTGGAGGCAAGTGGTTTTTTTATATAACCTGAAGAGCTGCTGGAATGTAAGCAAGATAACATTTATGAAGGTAATCGGGGAACCAGTCCTGGAGTCCTGGAGGTGGGAAGTAGAGTGCCTGCACTCTGAAGAATGGGTGGGGATATTTATAGTTTGAAGGAGCATCAGAAATGTAGTATCTGCGTGCTTCTGTCAAGAGAGTAATGGTGTGAGTGATGGTGAAAGTGTTTCTTATTTTTCGGGTCACTTTACCTCAGTGGGAGACGGCCGGTGTGGTAAAAGAATGAGAGGTATTATTATGCATGATTTTCATGATTCATTGTCTTGGCTTGTATTAAACTTTGTTGTCAGCTGACAACATGCGTCTTGCATGAGGAGTTCCAGGGGACGGGACCAGGAGCGATCCTGGTGGATGAGTGTCCTTGATTGTGTTGAGTGGATTGGGGGTGAGGTTAGGGTGGGTGGGTGGTGGTGGGGGTGAAGGTGGGTGGTGGGTGGTGGTGGGAAGTGAGAGTGGGTGGTGGAGGGATGTGAGGGTGGGTGGTGGTGGGAGGTGAGAGAAGGTGGGTGTTGGGGGGAGGTGAGGGTAGGTGGTGGTGGTTGGAGGTGAGGGGGGGGAGGTGGTGATGGGAGGTGAGAGTGGGTGGTGATGGGAGGTGAGGGGGTGGGAAGTGAGGGTTGGTGGTGGTGAGGGGTGGTGGTGAGGGGTGAGGGCGAGGGGTGTGGGTGGGTGGTGGTGGGACGTTAAGGTAGGTGGGAGTGAGGGGTGGGGGTGGGTGGGAGTGGGTGGGGGTGGGTGGTGGTGGGAGGTGAAGGTAGCTTGGAGTGAGGGGTGGGGGTGGGTAGACGTTGAGGGTTGGGGGAGCGTCTGGGAGCACTTTTCTTGTACTCACTGGAGCGCAGGCGAGATAGATAGATCATAATCTACACCTGGAAGACTCTGGAGGGACTGGTCCCTAATAAGCACACAACAATCACTCCATACGAAAGCAAAAGACTTGGCAGGCGATGCAACATACCCCCAGTGAAAAGTAGGGGCGTCACTGATGTATTAAGAGAAAATACAAGTGTCCGGGGCCCAAGACTGTTCAACAGCCTCCCACCAGCAATAAGGGGCATTACCGGTAGACCCCTGATTGTCTTCAAGAGGGAGCTGGACAGATACTTAAAGTCGGTGCCGGATCAGCCGGGCTGTGGTTCGTACGTTGGATTGCGTGCGGTCAGCAGCAACAGCCTCGTGATCAGACCCTGATCCACCGGGAGGCCTGATCATGGACCGGGCCGCGGGGGCGTTGACCCCCGGAATGCCCGCCAGGTAGACTCCAGGCAGGTAGGCAGAAGGTATGACATTGCTCTCCCGAGGCTCCGTTTTTTATCAATGTGTTTATTTTAAATGTCAAGAAATGTCAAGAAATGTTGGCTTTTTTATACTAGAAAAAATAATAATTATAATCAATGCAAAAATAAATAATTATAATCATTACAAAAGACTAAAATCGTCTAGAGTGACCTAAGGAGATCCTTGACTGTGTCCAGCGAGGGAGGGGGAGGGGTACGGGAGGGGGGAGAGGAAGAGAGGGGAGAGGGAGGGAGAAGGGGAGGGAGAGAGGGAGGAGGGGGGAGAGGGGGTTGTCCCCCGAAGACGCGATTTTTTTTTATAAATTTCATGGGTTTTAAATGTCAATTTTTATTATAGTAATAACAATTTAATGATTAGGAGCAGTCAGTGCAAAAATCAACAGGATTTTGTTTCTGCAACGAAACGTCTTGAAGAGTGGTGGAGAGGGTAGGGGGGCGTGGGGGCGGTGACCCCCCCCCCCTGGCCCACCTCCGCTACACCAACCCCGGGTCATCCACATACGAAATTTCGTTTTTTTCCTTTGACTTAATTAAAACTAAAGCCGAGGAGCTTTGCTCGCACTCGTATAATGTCGACGTCTACACGAATATACATATTTGTCTGCTGGTAACCCCGTGTATCCTGGAATATTCATGGCGATAACACAGAAATACTTGATTTGTGTTTTTTTGTGGCGTGTTTTGTTTGAAGTTCTAATATTGCTTCAGAATGGCTAAATGGATTTAAAACCCACATGTTAGAATTCAGGGATATTTTCACGTCAATAGAAAATATAAATAATTCAAATTAAAATTGAAAAAGTGAAGAGACGAAGTTAAAAGAAAATCACTTATAGTGAATTCTCAATTTTTTTTGATAGAATGTGACTGAGAACATGGGAAGTAGGTAGCAGTGATGATGGAGATGTGAATGTCTCTCTTGGTTATCACTCTTGTTATTTTGACGCAGGAAAACCTGCACGTATCTTCCACAGCAAGTGTTTGCTGTGAAAGATACAAGTGACTTACTATACGTACAGTGATACCCAAGCCACGTAAGAGACATAGAAACACTGTGTGTTGTCTAATTCTAAACTTGACTTTATTGGCCACTTTAGCACATAGGAGATATGTGTAAAACTAGAGGAGACAAAAAATAAATGTGCATCTGGTCAGTATTACGGCATCACCTGCGCACTAAAACATTCTGCAGCCTTAAACATTTCTCGTATCTACAATGGAAATTAAAGCTGTAAAGCAGATGACACCGAGTTCCTCATTAGCGTTAACGCAAGAGAAACGTAATGCGGACATTAATAACGTAGGGAACACGCAAGCTGGAAACTGTAACAGTGGATACCATGCTGTTGTCTACTGAATTATCAAGAATATTCAAAAAATGTTCTAATTACTATTGAAAGCGAGAGAGAGAGAGAGAGAGAGAGAGAGAGAGAGAGAAAGTAGAAGTATTCCGTTGTTGATCGAACCTCCATTTTAATTTCGAACCTAAATACAAACTGTCGACACAATATGTGTGTGTGTGTGTGGTGTGTGTGTGTGTGTGGTGTGTGTGTGTGTGTGTGTGTGTGTGTGTGTTTGTTTGGTGTGGGTGTGTATTGTGTTTGTAGTGTGTGCTGCCGTTAGATCCGTTTTACCAGATGTCTCAGCTACCAGCCTCAGGGACGTCGCTGGGGTGTGAGGCTATCAACACAATCCTAGAGGATGGAGGAGAGTATAAGTGATTTGGATTCCCACGATGCTTTGTATCTTCTGAGAGTGTCTAACCCTACCAGGAGAGAAAACGACGATCTCCTAAGAAAAATAGTCACAAAATTGGTAAATCCGTCAATGAAAGATCAGGAATGAAGGTAAATGATTCAGAGAATCTTTGTATGGACTGATGAAGCCACTGTGTGGTGAAACTTTTTATCTTGAAAGATACCTAAGTGTTGCACATGTGTCTAATTTATCAACTTGTCGGTTCTCTGAACCATTCATCTACATTCATGTCAGACACAGCAACATCTTGGGATCTTAATACAGGGAATTCCTCACTTGCCTAACCTTTAGGCATGACTACTTCCACATCTAGATTTGTCAAATGTGATACCACCTACGACTGCTTCACTTCATCTGCCTACAGTATATAAGTCACTTAATCGCGCATATGCTGTATTTTTTCAAGATTGATGGACTGATTACATCGACTCAAGGCTAAGGGACTGATTACCCCAAACTCCTTCTGTTCTTCACCATTCTCCTTTGCATGGTCTGATGAAGCCACTGTGTGGTGAAACGTTTCCTCATTAAAGATACCCAAGTGTTGCACATGCGTCTAATTTATCAATGAAAAATCACCAACGGGATCAATAAACATTTCCAGTGAGAATTGGGAAGGGGGGGGGGGAATAGGAATTTGCAAGGTAACACGGAGAATTGCCCGGATTTCTATCTTCGTGTGTTGAACCTTGCGAACTAATGAGGGAGGATAGTTCTAGAGCGCTTGAGAGGTGCTGTGTGAACTAACGACCCAAAGTTCATCGAAACAGCAGGGTAGTTGCATTTCCTTGAAGATTCTTCAAGCAGACTTGCTCCTTCCCAAGATCACAAACAATGCCACTGGGACAGTCACATTAAGGAGAAAATCGGCCAAACATTCCTCAACAATACTTGGGAATTTTTTTTTTTCCGTTAGGTTCAAAATGATTTTTGCTAAATTATTGCATACATAAATTTTCACTTGCCTTATTCGGCAATTAGGGCGTTGCTATTTAAGCTAAAATCGCAAATTTTACCTATTCGGGGTAGGGGTCGGCCTAGGAAAGGTTGGAGGGAGGAGGAGGAAAGGAGGTTTTGTGTGCGAGGGGCTTGGGCTTCCAGCAAGCATGCGTGAGCGTGTTTGATAGGAGTGAATGGAGACAAATGGTTTTTAGGACTTGACGTGCTGTTGGAGTGTGAGCCAGGTAACGTTTATGAAAGGATTCAGGGAAACTGACAGGCCGGACTTGAGCCCTGGAAATGGGAAGTACAGTGTCTGCACTCTTAAGGAGGTTACTTGGAAGTTATTCCGGGGATCAACGCCCCCGCGGCCCGATCCACGACCAGGCGTTAATGTTGCAGTTTTATAACTGTAGTGTAAGCACGCCACTGGCAATACAGTAATGAAGTGAATGATGAGGAAAGCTTTTCTTTTTCGGGGCACCCTGGGGGGGGACGACCGATGTGTTAATAATAATAATAATAATAATAATAATAATAATAATAATAATAATAATAATAATAATATAATGTTCAAGGTGAACAAAATATTAAAAAAGTTGTGTACCTTATTGAATTTAACTTAAGGTTTTTCCTCTCACCTCACAGGTATGTGATGGCAGATGATATGAGTACAATAAAACAATCCAAAATTTGCGTTGTGGGGTCAGTGAGCGTTTATGTCAAATTAACTCGCTTCTCGACACAAACATCCTTGGAGTTTCTTCATCCGCCACCTAAGAATTTAAAAGTAGTTCCACACAAATAGCCAGCACATAGAAGAGAGGAGCTTACGACGACGTTTCGGTGCGATTTGGGCCATTTACAAAGTCAAAATCCAAGTCGGACCGAAACGTCGTCGTAAGCTCCTCTCTTCTATGTGCGGGTTATTTGTGTAACGTTCCAGTCACGGTATTGTGCCTTATTTTATTATTTAAAAGTACATAATTCGTTTGTGAAAGTTCCTGGCGAGCAATCTAGGCTGTCTGGGAATATACGAAGAGAACCCACCTTTCAGCTACAACCAGTCTCGAGAAACTCCACTGTTGAGCGAAGACAGCTCTAGAGAGGAGAGAACCGTAAAGTGCCAAAAGAAAAGAAGACTCAGAAGCTGAGTTAGAATCCTGAAGATCCAGCATTCCTTAAACATCACCTGAACCAGCGGAAACATTTATGTCTCAAGTGGACACCAAGCTGGAAAACAAGCTCAAAAAATAGAATGTGAAAGAAAAGTGGAAAAATCCAGGAAGGCAAAGGGAGAAAATGAGGCAAAAGTAAGTGTATAAATTCATATAAGTAATAAAGGAATCTGAATCGTCACTTGCGCTGCGTTTCTCTGAGTGTGGACGGAATAGCAGCGCTGCTGCCAGAGAAAAGTCTCCCCTTCAATAGTCTTACTCAGAAAGTCGCAACTTTCTGGATTGTACGCAAATCATTTGATGAATAATACACACGTGCAACACTTGGGTATCCTTTTTGCCGATATCCCTGTGTGGCACATTGCTCTTATTCATCACTGTCGGTATTGTCTATCATAACACCTCTGATACAAAAAACATAGACAGAAAGGCAGTATATAACGGTAGATTTTTTTCGAGAGCAATTGGTAATCAATCAGCAGAAAATCAAGATGAGGATGAAGTACAGGTAGGATACGACAGCCAGTCTCAAGACAGTGTTTATTCCTGATATATCCCAAGTGCTTCACTACATAGGACGGCAAATTACCGCCCGATACGACTGCTAACCGTAAACGTAAGAAAGTAAATAGCCTTCTGATTGTAGTGTCCAGTCAGGGAGGAGAACAGCTTTTGAATGTTCCTAAACAAACTAATGGGAGCGGAGAAGCCGCCGCAATTCTTGTGGCTAAGGCGCTGAAAGAGTAGACGATCGACGGTAGAGTAGAGATCTTGTCGTTTAACACCACTGCAAGCAGTTATGGCAGACATTCTGGCACAAATGTCCACGTTGGACCAAACCTAGGAATAGATATAACACAGCCATGTACCATGTTGCCATCACATCATGGAGGAGGATCCTGGAGGTGATGTGGGTGAGGCGCTTTTCATCCAAAGAACTAGACCTACCATTTTTTTTTTTCAATAGTTCTGATTGCCTCCCATTTTCCTCGAATCATGAATAGCCCCTGCAAGTTTAGTGTTCCCCCATGAATGTAATAATAATCATTGGGATGTTTTCCCACTTGATGCGTCTTTCTACCTGATATTCAAACAAATTCAAACTAAATAGACCTTTAGCATGCATAGTTGACAGCAAGACAGCTTCACTGATAAAATAAAAAACCAGTCGGTGCGCTGTCTTATAACAGCGACAAGGCGGACACAAGCCTCGAGTTCGCCATTAAGTATCCGAACGACGAAGAGCAGCCACTTGACTATTACAGCGAGATTTTGGAAGTGTTAGTGACGTAAATAAATGAGCGTCTCTACGGATGGTGCAAATTAAGGCTCTTGGAGTCATGCACAGGACCAAATGGATGGAATACTCCTTCAAAGTTGCCATGTCCCGATTTCAGTTCAAAATGAAGTCACCTCAAGCTATGAACTTCACTTGCTTGTGATATATATTTTGGTTCTCTGCACCACTTGCTCATCAGGCTGTACTTACAACCTGAACGTACTGTAACGCCGTGTTGAATATGTGGCCACCAAAAAAAAAAAAAAGAAAAAAAAAAAAAAAAAAAACTTGATTAAGGCCCTGTCTTGTCTCACGTGGTACCTGAGCGAAAAAAAAAATCATTGGTTTCTCCTTTGACGATCACGCCGAAACCACCATCATGATCCAGGCGTTAAAAAAAAAATGCCCTGATAGCTCACCAAAGCATCCTGTCATTAAGGTACAGGAAACAGCAACAGCAACTTCTCTCCCATCATTCGTCACGAAAAATACGACACGTTTATTCTGCATCTTAGAGATCTCCATTGATTGCTTGGAGACGGATCCTGCTAGCTGGGGAAGGATGTATTCTGTTAGGGCAAAAATAGGCAATCTGTGATGTCAGCGTCGTCAATGATAGCAGAGCGAGGTGAAGCGTTGACTTAAGAATACAATGAGAGCAAGGTGAAGAAGCAAACCCTTCTTTAACTTGTATTCGCTCATCGTAAGAAATATTCCGATGCTCGAAAAATCCACTGTCACACAGCAGCAAAATCGAAATATCCTGGATAGAGTAGCTGTAATCTTCTATTGTGTTGATTGTTAATGTTATTATTTTCTCTAGTATATACTCACGAAAGCAGAATGATTGTACTTTTCCACTGTTATGCTAAAATTATTATATGTCCTAGTTTATACTTACCTAAAAACAAGAAGAATTATTTGTCACTCCAGCTGGTCATAATATATTTTAGAGGACAGTCCCAGTGCCTATGCGGCACATATTTGCTCTTACAATTGACCTAGAATACTGGTTTCATATGTACAAAATACAAAGGAACAAATAAGGTAAAGTTTCTGGAAATATTTGAAAGATCTATTTGAGAAACAGGTAATATCACAATATGCAAAAATAACCACAACGAAAAAATAATGAAATTCCAAGCGCTTTCGTGATTTCTCACATTGGCAAGGAATAGTAAGAATAATAAGAGAACAGAAGACTTATTAAGCTGATATATGACCTCAAATGTCACCTCACATAAGACTTCACATATGACCCTACTCATTGAGCGTGGGAATGTAGTGAAGATTTAGTCAGGTCACATGTAAAAAATTTAAGAATGCCATGTCAGGCATAGTTTAAAATCCACACAAATTCTATTCATTATAAGTGAATCTAATTTATATAACCCAAAACTTATATTCATATTACAATCAATAGTATTTTTAATGAAGCTTGACTCAATTACATTTCTCTCAGCCACTGACTTGCATATAATCTTCTCGGCATTTTCAAAATCAATTTGATGGTTAAAATCCCTCACATGACTACACAGAACATCAGACTCTTCTCCAGTTCTAATGTTGTATTTATGTAGTTGTAATCAAAATTGAAGACTTTTTCCAGCTTGACCATAATAAACTTTATTTTTTACTAGGAAACTTATAGACACAGCCATCAGCATTTTCTGGGGAATTTTTAATAAAATGTTTTTTTTTTTTTTTTTTACCGTATCAAGATTTTTATATATAAAATTGATTTTTAAATTCTTAAGTAAAAAAAGTATATCAAGAAAGTTTTCATGGAAAGTTGGAACTAACATATTCTTGGCTGAATATGCTTCTGTGTCCTTTTATGAATTGCAAAATGAACTTCGGAAGTTTTAAGAGGTTTATTAATTAATTCTTTTAGATATATTAGATCATATGTAATTTCATATATCTTCAATATTTCTTCAACTTTGAACTCTGGGCAGCAAATACGCACAGCTCTCAAAAACAGGCAGGAGAGTACAAAATATTGATCATTTGACTAAGATATATATATATATATATATTTTTTTTTTTTTATTATCACACCGGCCGATTCCCACCAAGGCAGGGTGGCCCGAAAAAGAAAAACTTTCACCATCATTCACTCCATCACTGTCTTGCCAGAAGGGTGCTTTACACTACAGTTTTTAAACTGCAACATTAACACCCCTCCTTCAGAGTGCAGGCACTGTACTTCCCATCTCCAGGACTCAAGTCCGGCCTGCCGGTTTCCCTGAATCCCTTCATAAATGTTACTTTGCTCACACTCCAACAGCACGTCAAGTATTAAAAACCATTTGTCTCCATTCACTCCTATCAAACACGCTCACGCATGCCTGCTGGAAGTCCAAGCCCCTCGCACACAAAACCTCCTTTACCCCCTCCCTCCAACCCTTCCTAGGCCGACCCCTACCCCGCCTTCCTTCCACTACAGACTGATACACTCTTGAAGTCATTCTGTTTCGCTCCATTCTCTCTACATGTCCGAACCACCTCAACAACCCTTCCTCAGCCCTCTGGACAACAGTTTTGGTAATCCCGCACCTCCTCCTAACTTCCAAACTACGAATTCTCTGCATTATATTCACACCACACATTGCCCTCAGACATGACATCTCCACTGCCTCCAGCCTTCTCCTCGCTGCAACATTCATCACCCACGCTTCACACCCATATAAGAGCGTTGGTAAAACTATACTCTCATACATTCCCCTCTTTGCCTCCAAGGACAAAGTTCTTTGTCTCCACAGACTCCTAAGTGCACCACTCACTCTTTTTCCCTCATCAATTCTATGATTCACCTCATCTTTCATAGACCCATCTGCTGACACGTCCACTCCCAAATATCTGAATACGTTCACCTCCTCCATACTCTCTCCCTCCAATCTGATATTCAATCTTTCATCACCTAATCTTTTTGTTATCCTCATAACCTTACTCTTTCCTGTATTCACCTTTAATTTTCTTCTTTTGCACACCCTACCAAATTCATCCACCAATCTCTGCAACTTCTCTTCAGAATCTCCCAAGAGCACAGTGTCATCAGCAAAGAGCAGCTGTGACAACTCCCACTTTGTGTGTGATTCTTTATCTTTTAACTCCACGCCTCTTGCCAAGACCCTCGCATTTACTTCTCTTACAACCCCATCTATAAATATATTAAACAACCACGGTGACATCACACATCCTTGTCTAAGGCCTACTTTTACTGGGAAAAAATTTCCCTCTTTCCTACATACTCTAACTTGAGCCTCACTATCCTCGTAAAAACTCTTCGCTGCTTTCAGTAACCTACCTCCTACACCATACACTTGCAACATCTGCCACATTGCCCCCCTATCCACCCTGTCATACGCCTTTTCCAAATCCATAAATGCCACAAAGACCTCTTTAGCCTTATCTAAATACTGTTCACTTATATGTTTCACTGTAAACACCTGGTCCACACACCCCCTACCTTTCCTAAAGCCTCCTTGTTCATCTGCTATCCTATTCTCCGTCTTACTCTTAATTCTTTCAATTATAACTCTGAAGATTGAGACACTTATGCAGCATATGGGAATCTTTATTCAGGAAACGTTTCGCCACACAGTGGCTTCATCAGTCCAATACAAAGAGGAAGGCGTAAGGAGAGGAGGAGAATGAGGTAATCAGTCCCTCAACCTGGAGTCGATGTGTTCAGTCCATCAATCTTGTAGAAAGTACAGCATAGGGCCGTAGACGTGGCTTATATACTGTAGTGAGGTGACGTGAAGCAGGAGGAGGCGGGGTCATAGTGGTACCATCCACTAGTCGAAGTAGGTCTTGGTCCAAAGGTTGAACAAGTGTTGAAGAATTCTTAGTAACAAGATCCCATGATGCTGCAGTGTCTGACAGTTGTGACGAATGGTTTGAAAAACCGACAAGTTGAAGATTGAGACACTTATGCAGCATATGGGAATCTTTATTCAGGAAACGTTTCGCCACACAGTGGCTTCATCAGTCCAATACAAAGAGGAAGGCGTAAGGAGAGGAGGAGAATGAGGTAATCAGTCCCTCAACCTGGAGTCGATGTGTCTCAATCTTCAACTTGTCGGTTTTTCAAACCATTCGTCACAATTATAACTCTACCATACACTTTACCAGGTACACTCAACAGACTTATCCCCCTATAATTTTTGCACTCTCTTTTATCCCCTTTGCCTTTATACAAAGGAACTATGCATGCTCTCTGCCAATCCCTAGGTACCTTACCTTCTTCCATACATTTATTAAATAATTGCACCAACCACTCCAAAACTATATCCCCACCTGCTTTTAACATTTCTATCTTTATCCCATCAATCCCGGCTGCCTTACCCCCTTTCATTTTACCTACTGCCTCACGAACTTCCCCCACACTCACAACTGGCTCTTCCCCACTCCTACAAGATGTTATTCCTCCTTGCCCTATACACGAAATCACAGCTTCCCTATCTTCATCAACATTTAACAATTCCTCAAAATATTCCTTCCATCTTCCCAATACCTCTAACTCTCCATTTAATAACTCTCCTCTCCTATTTTTAACTGACAAATCCATTTGTTCTCTAGGCTTTCTTAACTTGTTAATCTCACTCCAAAACTTTTTCTTATTTTCAACAAAATTTGTTGATAACATCTCACCCACTCTCTCATTTGCTCTCTTTTTACATTGCTTCATATATATATATATATATATATATATATATATATATATATATATATATATATATATATATATATAATATATATATATATATATATATATATATATATATATATATATATATATATACCTTTGATATGCCTTTGAAGAATTTCGAGAGTATATCTACTCTCTGAGCCCGGCCATGGGCCAGGCTAGTCTGGTGCTTGCCTAGTCAACCAGGCTGTCGCTGCTGGAGGCCCACTGCCCCACATAGCCATCACAGCCTGGTTGATCTGGCACCTGGTGAAGATACTTGTCTAGTTTCCTCTTGAAGGCTTCAACACTTGTTCCAGCAGTGTTTCTGATATCTTCTGGTAAGATGTTGAAAAGTCTGGGACCCCGGATGTTGATACAGTGTTCCCTTATTGTCCCCACCGCACCCCTGCTCCTTACTGGGTTTATTTTACACTACCTCCCATATCTCTCACTTCAGTATGTTGTTATGGCAGTGTGCAGATTTGGGACCAAGCCTTCGAGTACCTTCCAGGTAAATATTATCATGTGCCTCTCTCTCCTCCGCTCCAGTGAGTACATGTTCAAGACTTGCAGGCGTTCCCAGTAGTTTAGGTGCTTTACTGGCTCAATGTGAGCCGTAAACGATCTCTGTATTTGTTCCAGCTCCGATATTTCTCCTGCCCTGAAAGGGGCCGTCAGCATTAAGCAATATTTTAAGTGAGGGGAACACTAGCGATTTGAAGAGTGTCAACCATCGGCATTATTTCCCTTGTTTAGAAAGTTCTCAATACCCACCCAGTCATTTTCCTGGCTGTCGTGATCTTTGTCTTGGTATGGTCTTGAAAAGGTCATCTGACATAATTATTCCTAGGTCTTTTACGTTTTCCTTACGTTCTATTTGGTGACCCTCTTGAGTTTTGTAGTGTTCCTTTTGAGTTCTTCATTCTTTCGAAACCTATGCAAGTGGAACTTATCACCATTGAACGTCATGTTGTTTTCCATTACCCACTGGAAAACCCTGTTTATGTCTTCCAGTACTTTTTCAGTGTCTTCTACCGTACTGACTTTCATGCTTATTTTAGTGTCATCTGCAAATGATGATACTAAAGTGTGCCGGGTGTTTTTGTCTATGTCTGCTATGAGGATGAGAAACAGCAGAGGTGCCAGGACAGTGCCTTGGGGCACTGAGCTTTTGACCTCGCTGACTACTACTTTTTGTGTTCTGTGTGTTAGGAAACCGAAAATCCATCTTCCTACCTTCCCCTTAATGCCCATGTCCTTCATTTTGTGCGCTATCACTCCATGATTGCATTTGTCAAACGCCTTTGCAAAATCTGTGTAAATCACATCTGCGTTTTGGTCGTCTTCCAGTGCCTCCGTAATTCTGTCATAATGGTTCAGCAGCTGGGACAGACATGATCGTCCTGCTCTAAAACCATGCTGGTTCGGGTTATGTTGGTTGTGCTGCTCCATGAAATTTGTAACCTGCCGTCTCATCACTCTTTCGAAGATTTTTATGATGTGAGAGGTTAGGGCTACTGGTCTGTAATTTTTAGCTAGTGCTCTACTACCTCCCTTGTGCAAAGGAGCTATGTCTGCACTCTTTAAAGCCTCCAGTATTTCACCTAGATCTAAGCTCTTTCTCCAAAGAATACTGAGGGCTCATGCTAGTGGTACTTTGCATTTCTTTATAAATAGAGCATTCCATGAATCTGGTCCAGGTGCTGAGTGAGTGGGCATGTTTTCCATTTCTTTTTCGAAATCTATGGGATTTGTACTAATGTCAGTTAGTTGGTCTGTGCGGCCTTCTTCTGGAGTGAAAAATATTTCTGCATTTTCTACCTTGCTGTCATTTAGTGGGTTGCTGAACACCGACTCATACTGTTCTTTTAGGATTTCACTCATTTCCTGTTCGTCGTCAGTATATGAATCTCCTCTCAATAATGGTCCAATTTTACAGGTAGTTCTTAGCTTGGATTTTGCATAGGAATAGAAATATTTTGGGTTTCTTGCAATATCCTGTATGGCCTTTTGTTCCCTTTGTACTTCTTCTGTGAGGTATGACATCCTAAGTTTTTGCTCTAATTCAGTGATCTCTCTGCTAAGTCTATCTTTCCTCTGTTGTAGCATATTTGTGTTTTTAAGCCGTTCAGTAACCCATTTTCTTCTTCTGTACCATCTCCTACACTCTCTCTCTATATCTGATCTTCCTCTGGGTTTCCTCAATGGTACATGTTTCATACATACTTTGTATGCTTCTGTATTCAGTTTCTCTAGGCACTGGTGGGGATTTAAGTTGCTCATGTCTGATTCCCAGGGTATGTCTGATAGCTCTTGGTTTATTTTTTCTCATTTAATTCTATGGATGTTAAAATTAAACTTACTGAACATCCCGTCTCTAACTTTATCGATGCAGTTTCCTACCCCTGAGTTAATACTCGTTTGAACTTCTATGATGTTATGATCAGAGTAAATAGTTTTGGAAACTGTTATGTCTCTGATCAGTTCCTCGTTGTTTGTGAATATCAAATCCAGGGTATTTTCATTTCTAGTGGGATCAATTACCTGTTGGTTTAAAGAGTACTTTTCACAAAACCTCATTATTTCCCTGGTATGTACCTGTTGAGCCAGGGTGCTTCCCGGGGATATTCCTGGTATAACATTACGTTGTGCCATCTTCCATTTTACATGAGGGAGATTAAAATCTCCAAGGAGTAAAATATTTGGTGTAGGATTTTCTAGCCTATCCAGATAGCTATCTATCTTACTTAACTGATCTGTGAATTCCTCAGCAGTTGCCGATGGTGGTTTGTATACTAGGATAATTACCAAATTCCTATTTTCAACTTTAATGCCTAGAATTTCTACTACATCATTCGTAGAAGTCAGCACTTCTGTACAACAGAAAGTATCCTTTACACAGATTCCTGCTCCTCCCTGTGACTTATTGATTTTTTCACATCTATACATGTTGTTTTCTATCTTTATCTCTCCGTCCAAAACATCCCTTGTGTGTGTTTCTGTAAATACTCCGAATATGACATTCGCTTCTGTCAGGAGCCCACTGACATAACTAACTTTGTCATTTTTATTTGATTTCAAACCCTGTATATTTCCAAATATGAAGCAGGAATTACCAAGTGGGATGTTTTGTCTCGTTTTGTGTTTCATTAGTACCACTGGTGATGTACTACCTGGTATGTCCCCTGGTAGTACACCACCAGTGGTACTAATGAAACGCAAAGCGAGACAAAACATCCCACTTGGTAATTCCTGCTTCATATTTGCACACACACACACACACACACATATATATATATATATATATATATATATATATATATATATATATATATATATATATATATATATATATATATATATATCCTAGGTAGTAGGTTGGTAGACAGCAACCACCCAGGGAGGTACTACCGTCCTGCCAAGTGAGTGTAAAACGAAAGCCTGTAATTGTTTTACATGATGGTAGGTTTGCTGGTGTCCATTTTTCTGTCTCATAAACATGCAAGATTACAGGTACGTCTTGCTACTTCTACTTACACTTAGGTCACACTACACATACATGTACAAGCATATATATACACACCAAACCATACCACGGGCGGGGATAGAACCCGCGATCAGAGTCTCAAAACTCCAGACCGTCGCGTTAGCCACTGGACCAACTTGCCACAATAAGATTCGTCCAGCTAGGTATATTTCTACACCATTTCTTGCATTTGTGGTCGCAGTGGTGCCTATGCTAACCTTCCTGTGGTGTAGAAATATAACTAGTTGGACGAATCTTATTTTGGCTAGCTGGTCCAGTGGCTAACGCGACGGTCTGGAGTTTTTAGACTCTCTGATCGCGGGTTTTATTCCCGCCCGTGGTATGGTTTGTTTGCAATCGTGTCATTATGGTTTCGTGAATCGAGTTATATACACACCTCTCTGGGTTTTCTTTTTTCTTTCTAGTTCTTGTTCATGTTTATTTCCTCTTATCTCCATGGGGAAGTGGGACAGAATTCTTCCTCTGTAAGCCATGCGTGTCGTAAGAGGCGACTAAAATGCCGGGAGCAAGGGGCTAGTAACCCCTTCTCCTGTATATATTACTAAATTTAAAAGGAGAAACTTTCGTTTTTCCTTTTGGGCCACCCTGCCTCAGTGGGATACGGCTGGTACATTGAAAGAAGAAAGAAGAGGAATATATGTCGTGCCGAATAGATAAAACTGGTCAATTAGCAAGAACTCATTTAAAATTAAATCCTGTCTAAAATTTTCTCTTATATGTTTGAAGATATATTTTTCATTAATGTTAATGTAAAATTAACAATTATGTACCAAAAGTACCTTAGAAAACTTACTTAACCTTATTATAACAAAGGAATTTAATTTAGTCTAATCAAACTAAATATATTTTAGATAAGTTTACAATAATTTAACAATAAACAAACACATTGAAATATATTTTTTCGTTAGGTTCAGAATGATTCTCGCGAAATTTTTGCATACAAAATTCTCGCTTGCCTTATTCGGCAAGAAGAGCTTTGCTATTTAAGCCAAAATCACAAGTTTTAGCTATTCCGCACCATATATATATATATATATATATATATATATATATATATATATATATATATATATATATATATATATATATATACACTATATATATATATATATATATATATATATATATATATATATATATATATATATATATATATATATATATATATATATATGTCGTGCCGAATATGTAAAACTGGTCAATTAGCAAGAACTCGTTTAAAATTAAGTCCTTTCAAAAATTTTCTTTTATATTTTTAAAGATACATTTTTTCATTAATGTTAATGTAAAAATTTTTAATTTTGCACCAAAAGAATCTTAGAAAACTTACCTAACCTTATTATAACAAGAACAATTTATTTTAGCCTAACCCAACTAAATATATTTTAGATTTGTTTACAATAATTTAATACTAAACAAACACAGTAAAATATATTTTTTTCGTTAGGTTCAGAATGATTTTGGCGAAATTATTGCATACACAAATTTTCGCTTGTCCTATATGGCAAGATGAGCGTTGCTATTTAAGCCAAGATCGCAAGTTCTGCCTATTCGGCACGACATATATATATATATATATATATATATATATATATATATATATATATATATATATATATATATATATATATATATATATATATATATATATATATGTATATACACACACACGTCACTACTCTCCTTCCGTCAGTCGCTACCACTGTCCCACCTAGCATGCTATTCTGTCTATTTCTTCTCTCCCTCCTACTACTCCATTACCTCTGAATCTCCTCGCCAACAATTACTCCTTCAGTTGCTGTTCGTCTGACATTCCTGATTCCTGGAATGTCTTCCGGAATGCCGTCTAGATTACTGCGAATTCCTCATTATCTCTCATAGATTTTTGTGGCAAACATTAAAAAGAGAGTTATTTAGATTTTGACTCTCTCTCTCTCTCTCTCTCGCTCTCTCTCTCTCTCTCTCTCTCTCTCTCTCTCTCTCTCTCTCTCTCTCTCTCTCTCTCTCTCTCTCTCTCTCGTTATATATATATATAGATATATATATATATATATATATATATATATATATATATATATATATATATATATATATATATATATATACAAAACAACCACTGTGACTAATAAAAACACAAACCAGGGAATCCAGTCAGACCAATTATTATCTCCATAAGATCAGTTTCATATAAATTATCCAAATGGCTTGTTGACATTTTGAGCCCTATTGTTGGCAAAATTTCTAACTTTAATGTTAAAAACAACATAGATTTAGTTGATAAATTAAGCTCCTTGACTGACTTAAATGATTTTAACATGGTTAGTTTTGATGTTACTTCCTTGCTTACGAAAGTTCCAGTTGTTGATTTGTTAAGTTTCTTATCTGAAGAACTTGTTAATTATGATTTACCATTGCCAGTTCCTACTATCATTAAACTTATTAAACTTTGCATTGTTGATGCAAAATTTGTATTTAATGATAAGTTTTACACTCAGAAGTTTGGTATGGCCATGGGAAATCCTCTTTCACCTGTTCTTAGTAACCTATACATGGATTTTTTTTGCTACAAGGTTGCTTAACACAATCCTCCCCAATAGAGCTAAATGGTTCAGATATGTTAATGATATTTTGTGTCTTATGCCCAAGAATATAGATATACACCATTTCCTTGGCAAATTAAATAGCTTAGCCCATTCTATAAACTTTACTGTTGAGTTTGAAGGAAATAACTCACTGCCTTTTCTAGATGTTTTAATTATTAAGGGTAATAATGAATTCAAATTTAAAATTTACAGAAAACCTACAAATAACTGTTCCTATGTCCACTATTATTCTTCACATCAAGATAGAGTTAAACTGTCTGTTTTCTCATCAATGTTTTTGAGAACTTTACGTATTTGTAGTCCAGAGTTCATAGATGAGGAAATATCCAAAATTTATGAAATAGCTAATTATTTGAAATATCCAAGAAACGTAATTGATAAATCTTTAAAATTTGCTAAAAATACTTTTTACAATCCAAAAAGGGACAACCAGCCTTATTCAACTAAAAATATGTTGGTTCTCCCTTACCATGAAAACTTGGTTGATATGCCTTCTCTTCTTAAGACTTTTAATATTAAAGTTGTATTTAAAAATCTTGATACAGTAAAAAACTTTTGATAAAGAATTCCCCCCAAAATGCTGATGGAAGTGTCTATAAGATTCCTTGTGAAATTTGCGATAAAATTTATTACTGTCAAACTGGTAAAAATCTCGAACTAAGATTAAAACAACATAAATATAGCATTAGAACTGGAGAAGATTCCAATGCTCTATTTATTCACGTGAGAGATTATAACCATCCAATTGATTCTCAAAAAGTTGAGAAAGTTGTATCAAGCAAGTCCATGGTCGACAGGAATATAATTGAATCTTGTTTCATAAAAAGCAGTTTTGACAATAATATGAATATTTCCTTTGGTTTAAATAAATTAGATCCATTTATAATTAATAGAATTTGGGAAGAATTTAAAAATACATTGGACAAATAATAAATTTTAAAATTCTTAATTCTTGGGATGAATAGTTTGTTGGTGGGTTGTGTGAAGGACCTGTCTAGTTGGGCCAGAGGGCCTGCTGCAGTTTTCCCGTATGAGTTGCGCATCAGGTGTTGCTTTGTTGTGGGATGTGATAGTGAGGTGTGGGCTAGACCCTTTGTTGCATTACTTTCATTGTTCCTTGATAATGTGAGTAGTCACGAAAGCGCTTGGAATTTCTCTATTCTTTCACAGTGGTTGTTTTGCATATTCTGAAATCACCTGTTTACTGTGATCTTATTGCATATATATATATATATATATATATATATATATATATATATATATATATATATATATATATATATATAATAATTGTAACCATGAATGAGTGGTATTGATCAATAACAACACTGCACTAGCCAAGGACTCGATCCCATGTTGCACTGGCCCGTCTCATGGTGAGCCAGAACCACATGACGCCTTAACCCACAGGACCACCTAATCAGGTTTAGAGGAGCTTGCAGAAACAGTTTCTGCAAACTCCTCTGTATTCGACTGAAGAAACCTACTGTGAAGACGAAACGTTTCGGAATCAAGATACCTAACTGTTGCACATGTGTCTTACATATATCTGATAAAAGCTCTGTTTAATACAAAGGTTCTGCTGTGCCACATAAGAACATGAGAATAGAGGAACACTGCAGCAGGCCTACTGGCCCATGCAAGGCAGTTCCTTATCAAACTTAAACCCACGAATAAAATTTATTTCCCCAACTCAACTTAAGAATTTAAAATATGTGTTTCATATTCTTCAGTTGTGAGCTTCTGGCCATTCACTGCAGCAGCAGCAGCAGCAGCAGCAGCAGCAGCAGCAGCAGCAGCAGCAGCAGCAGCATCAGCAGCAGCAGCAGAAGCAGCAGCAGCAGCAGCAGCAGCAGCAGCAGCAGAAGCAGCAGCAGCAGCAGCAGCAGCAGAAGCAGCACTCAGCTTTGTTCTCTGTAACTGTTCTGTTCCGATTCATCTACACATGGAAATGTATTTCCATCTGCCTTAACAGTAGTTTCTGTCTTACAATCCTGTCCCATGTGTGTGTGTGTGTGTGTGTGTGTGTGTGTGTGTGTGTGTGTGTGTGTGTGTGTGTGTGTGTGTGTGTGTGTGTGTGTGTGTGTGTACTCACCTCTTTGTGGTTGCAGGGGTCGAGTCATAGCTCCTGGCCCTCGCCTCTCCGCTGATCGCTATTAGGTCCACTCTTTCCTTGCTCCATGAGCTTTATCAAACCTCGTCTTAAAACTACATATGGTTCCTGCCGCCACTACGTTACGTTCCAGACTATTCCACTACCTGTCAACTCAGTGACTGAAGAAAGGCTTCCTAACATCCTTTTGACTCATCGGAATCTTCAAACTCCAATTGTGACTCCTCGTTTTTTTGAACATATTGTCTTTGTCCACCTTGTCAATTCCTCGCAATATTTTGTGTGTTGTTATCATGTCTTCCCTAACCCTCATGTCCTCCATTGTCGTCAGGCCGATTTCCCTTAACCTTCCTTCGTAGGACTTTCCCCATAGCTCTGGGACTAGTGTTGTTGCAAACCTTTGCATTTTCTCTAATTTCTTGACGTGCTTGACCAGGTGTGGGTTCGATACTCGTGCTGCATACTCCAATAGGGGCCTAACGTACGCGTGTACAGAGTCTTGAACGATCCCTTACTGAGGTATCGGAACGCTAGCCTTAGGTTTGCCATGCGCCTATATGCTAGAGCAGTTATCTGGTTGATGTGCACCTCAGGAGATGTGCTTGATATAATACTCACCCCAAGATCCTTTTTCTAGAGTGAGGTTTGCAGTCTTTGGCTACCTAGCCTATATATTCAATGCTCAGAACCACATGGTCGCTAGCTCCAAGAGACCTTTCGTATGTGATGTCCTCAATGTCTGAACTACTCAAGGTGAATACGAGGTCCAGTCTTGTTGGTTGATCCTCGCCTCTCTCTCCGGTAGTGTCCCTAACATGTTGATGCATGAAGTTTTCCAGTACTGCATCCATCATCTTGGCTCTCCATGTTTCAAGATCCTTATGTGGCTCCAGGTTTTTCCAGTCAATCTCCTTGTGATTGAAATCACCCATAACTAGTAACTTTGCTCTATCCGTGTGAGTCTTCTGGCCACCTGAGCTAGTGTGTCCACCATTGCTCTGTTGCTCTCTTCATATTCTTCTCTTAATCTCCTGCTGTTCTGTGGCGGGTTATACCAATTACCACCTTAGGGCCCTCAGACTGAATTGTTCCTACTAAGTAGACTCTTTCGCCCATTCCTTACATTTCTTAAAATCCAATTGGTTTTAATGTGTGTGAGCATGTGTGTATGTGTGCGTGTACTCACCTAGCTGTGGTTGCAGGGGTCGATTCACAGCTCCTGGCCCCGTATGTGCGTGTGTGCATGTGTCTCAGTACACATATCTTCGTCGTTACATTCATGTATCCCCCAGGTAGTATGTACGTGTCAGCATCTCCCTGAATTAAGGAAATTAGCCACACATCCCTGAAGCTGTTACCCGGAGTTCGTAAAACAAGGTGAGAGCCTCACTAGCTGTCAATTAATCATAGAAGCATCTCCGCGCACCGCAATTACGTGTGGAGGCCCTCAGCTGGACTGGTCGCCACCAGGCTACCAGCACACCCGGGGTCCTCATCGCCTATCATTTTAACCAACACCATAAATTACAACCGCAGTTAAACCTTCGACGTTTCTTTTTGTTTGGTAGGTAGCAGTGGTGGCGGCGGCGGCGGCGGTGGCGGCGACGGCAGCAACAACCGCAACAATGGTAGCTGTAGCAACAACAGTAACAGCAGTAGCTGTGTCAAGAGCATCAACAGAAGTAGCAGTTATAAGGGTTGTAGCAGACGTAAGTAGCATCATGAGTAGCAAAGCAACAATAACAAAAATGAGAAGTAGCGAAAAAGAGCGAAAGTATTAGCACTAGCAACAGCAAAAACAACAGCAGCAGCAACAGTACCAACACTACTGCCAATATCAGCAGTAGCAACAATAAAAACATCAGCAGCTGCACCAAAAACAGCAAAATGATATGAAGCAACTGCTCCACTAATTTGAACACTACGACAATAACATCACAAACACCAGTAAGCTGGACTGGAACTAAGAGAGTAAACAACGAACCTACGGTGTGTACTGTCATAAGACAGCATAAGACAGCATAGACATAAAAAGTGCCAATAATACGGAAAACCTGGAAAGAAATGTGAATAAAACAGATGAATATAATATAAAAGCAAAAGAGAGTTACACAGACACGGTTCAACAGAGACAGAACTGGAGAAGTAAAAAAATTAATCACCGAGTTCGGCAATGTTGCCTTCGTCTGCTACACCTCATCTGACTCCATTATATAAACAATAGTCTTTCTGTTTGTGCTTCAGAGTCTTCAAGATTACGGTGCTCATCTACTCCATGGTTGACGGACAGATTACATTGCCTTTCACTGTCTTCTGTACATATTTTTAAAGTCAACTGATTATGTCCGTGTATTATAATGATAAAGCCACTGGATGGCGAACCTCTACAAGATACCCAGATGTTGCACATGTGTCTGGGTCTCCAGAATAAACTTGAATATAGTTAACATACTGAGGATGTCACCAAGCAGTGAAAAGTGAGAAGCAACGATAATTTGGGAAGTGAGGATGAAGATAGAATCAACAACAGATAGATAAAAAAAAATGAAAACCTAACAAAACGTACTAGGGACACGAAGTTTCGGCAGGACTTAACATGTTGCAAACTCTTGAAGAATAGGTAGAAATGAAGTGGAAAAAAATGAGCCTAAGGTACAAATGAAGTGGAAAAAAATGAGCCTAAGGTACAAATGAAGTGGAAAAAAATGAGCCTAAGGTACAAATGAAGTGGAAAAAAATGAGCCTAAGGTACAAATGAAGTGGAAAAAAATGAGCCTATCAACATACAGTTATATATTTGAAAATAAGCACGGGAAAGAAGGGAGAATAAGGCATCAGTATTTGCAAAGACCGAATTAAAATTAAGACTTAGAGAGATCCAAAGAAGAAGAAGACGAAGGAAGGAAAGAAATGAGGCAAGAAAAGCACACTTCATTTACAACTCTACAAGAGTGACGTCTCGTATTGTGGCATGAAAAATAGGAAAAACGAACAGAAAAAGTGTGAGACTTACACAGAGCCAGACATACGCAGAGCCAGACATACGCAGAGCCAGACATATGCAGAGCCAGACATACGCAGAGCCAGACATACGCAGAGCCAGACATACGCAGAGCCAGACATATGCAGAGCCAGACATACGCAGAGCCAGACATACGCAGAGCCAGACATACGCAGAGCCAGACATACGCAGAGCCAGACATACGCAGAGCCAGACATACGCAGAGCCAGACATAAGCAGAGCCAGACATACGCAGAGCCAGACGTACGCAGAGCCAGACGTACGCAGAGACAGACATACGCAGAGCCAGACATACGCAGAGCCAGACATATGCAGAGCCAGACATACGCAGAGCCAGACATACGCAGAGCCAGACATACGCAGAGCCAGACATACGCAGAGCCAGACATATGCAGAGCCAGACATACGCAGAGCCAGACATATGCAGAGCCAGACATACGCAGAGCCAGACGTACGCAGAGCCAGACGTACGCAGAGACAGACATACGCAGAGCCAGACATACGCAGAGCCAGACATACGCAGAGCCAGACATACACAGAGCCAGACATACGCAGAGCCAGACATACGCAGAGCCAGACATATGCAGAGCCAGACGTACGCAGAGACAGACATACGCAGAGCCAGACATATGCAGAGCCAGACATACGCAGAGCCAGACGTACGCAGAGCCAGACGTACGCAGAGACAGACATACGCAGAGCCAGACATACGCAGAGCCAGACATACGCAGAGCCAGACATACGCAGAGCCAGACATACGCAGAGCCAGACGTACGCAGAGCCAGACATACGCAGAGCCAGACATACGCAGAGCCAGACGTACGCAGAGACAGACATACGCAGAGACAGACATACGCAGAGCCAGACATACGCAGAGCCAGACATACGCAGAGCCAGACATACGCAGAGCCAGACGTACGCAGAGCAAGACGTACGCAGAGACAGACATACGCAGAGACAGATTTTTGCAGGATCCTTATCAAATGAAGGGCCTCATATTTTTGTGCCCTGCCCCGTACTTTAATATTATCTATTTCAGCTTCCAAATATTTGGTGCCTCTTAATCTGACACAGCTTAGGGCCTCAGAAAGTTAAAATCCAACCCTAGATTTACCAAGATATATAGAAGTGAAAAATATACTGAAGAGGATCTCGTATACAAACATGAACACATTAACCTCATAAAAATACTGGAACTTAGAAAAAAATTTCGTAAGGACTCTGATACAATACTTTATTTCTACAAGTACATGTACAAGGTACACAAGCCTAGCTGACAAGCGGCTTTCTATTACATAGAAAGCCGCTTGTTATGCAGAGTATTTCGGGGAAATTAGGTCAATTTTATGCCAATTTTATCCATTATTACTGATGGCTGAACATGGACAACCGGAGTAAGGAAAGGCGCTCAGTGTCAACAAACCATCACAAGCCAGTGAAATTTAAGTCCAAAATTTGATACATATATAAATCTTGAATTTAAAATGAGGATGATGACTCCATAATTAATGTATATAACCCAGCCCAAACTATGTTGCTAAAGTAAGAATAGTGAGAAATATGCACTAAGCCTATATTAGATCCTTACTTAATTATGCTGCTCCCATATTAAAATTAACTAAGGAAAAATCTCTCCGCCCCTTGAAGCTAATGCAATATGAATCCCTGAGTTATTCTTAGTCGTCCTAAAGCTACCAAGATTCTTAATATGAGAACATAAGAAAGAAGGAACACTGCAACAGGCCTACTGACCCATGCGGAGCAGGTCCATTCCCCCCCCCCCCGGATTACACCAATGACCCATCCCCCCGGATTATCCCAATGACCCACCCAGTCTGGTCACCTCCACTCAAGGAAGGAGCACGGCACCAGACCCAGCAGCACAAGCTAGTCAGGTCCAACTCACACCCACCCACACCCACTCATGTATTTATCTAACCTATTTTTAAAACTACACAACGTTTTACCCTCAATAACTGTACTCGGGAGTTTGTTCCACTCATCCACAACTCTATTACCGAACAAGTGCTTTCCTATATCCTTCCTGAATCTGAATTTTTTCAACTTGAAACCATTGCTGCGAGTCCTGTCTATTTACATCCCCTTTATTTATTCCTGTTTTCCATTTATACACCTCGATCATATCCCCCCTAATTCTACGCCTTTCGAGAGAGTGCAGATTCAGGTCCCTCAGTCTATCCTCATAGGGAAGATTTCTGATACTTGGGATCATCTTTGTCATCCTCCTCTGTACGTTTTCCAGAGCATTTATATCCATTCTGTAATACGGTGACCAGAACTGAGCAGCATAGTCTAAATGAGGCCTAACCAAGGATATATAGAGTTGAAGAACAACCTGAGGACTTCTATTATTTATACTTCTAGATATAAAGCCAAGAATTCTGTTAGCTTTATTGCGAACACTAATACACTGTTGTCTTGGTTTTAGATTACTGCTAACCAGAACTCCTAAATCCTTTTTCGCAATCACTAGTATTAAGATCTACATTATTTAGTTTATATGTGGCATGGTTATTCAACTGTCCAACATTTAGAACTTTGCATTTGTCAATATTAAACTGCATCTGCCACTTCTCCGACCATTGCATCAGTCTATTCAAGTCATCCTGGAGTGCTCTAGTGTTCTCATTAGAATGAATTGGGTGGACTATTTTGGTGTCATCAGCAAATTTGCTTATGTCACTATTTATTCCCTCATCTATGTCGTTTATGTAAATTGTGAACAACAACGGGCCCATCACTGACCCCTGAGGAACACCGCTTGTGACGTGCCCCCATTCTTATTTCTCCCCATTTATGCGGACTCCCTGCTGTCTATTTGTCAGCCATGCCTCTACCCAGGAAAAAATTTATCCTATTCCGTGTGCCTTAAGTTTCCTCAATAGCCTCTGGTGTGGACTCTATCGAAAGAGTGAATATTAATATGGTATAAAATACCGACAGGTTGTTAGGTAAGACACATATGCAACAGTTAGGTATCTTTATTTCCAAACGTTTCGCCTACACAGTAGGCTTCTTCAGTCGAGTACAGAAAAGTTGATAGAAGCAGAAGAGACTTGAAGACGATGTAATCAGTCCATCACCTTGAAGTTTTGAGGTGGTCAGTCCCTCAGTCTGGAGAAGAGTATTGTACCATAGTCTGAAACAATATGGAGCTGAAGTGACAGGATGGAGCCTTATATACAGCCAGGTGGTGGGATGTAGGCTACCAGTAGAGGTAAGAATGAAGTCGTTGGGAGGTCAGGTCCCTCTCAAATCCAGCCATTCTCGCTAGTAGAAGTTGTCCAAGTTGATTTCAGGTCTGTACCAAGATACTCTTGTGTTGCAGTGTCTGACAGAGTGAATATTAAAATTGTATAAAATGCTGACAGATTGTTAAGTTGTTAGGTTAGGTTAGGTTGTTAGGTTAGGTTGTTGCATATGTGTCTTACCTAACAACCTGTCAGCATTTTATACCATTTTAATATTCACTCTGTCAGACACTGCAACACAAGGGTATCTTGGTACAGACCTGAAATCAACTTGGACAACTTCTACTAGTGAGAATGGCTGGATTTGAGAGGGACCTGACCTCCCAACGACTTCATTCTTACCTCTACTGGTAGCCTACATCTCACCACCTGGCGGTATATAAGGCTCCATCCTGTCACTTCAGCTCCATATTGTTTCATACTATGGTACAATACTCTTCTCCAGACTGAGGGACTGACCACCTCAAAATTTCAAGGGTGATGGACTGATTACATCGTCTTCAAGTCTCTTCTGCTTCTATCAACTTTTCTGTACTCGACTGAAGAAGCCTACTGTGTAGGCGAAACGTTTCGAAATAAAGATACCTAACTGTTTCATGTGTGTCTTACCTAACAATCTATCGAAAGCCTTACTGAAGTCCATATACACAATATCATATTCATTACCATGATCTACCTCCTCAAACACCTTAGTGAAAAAAGTTAGTAAATTCGTAAGACAGGAACGCCCCTTTGTAAAACCGTGTTGAGATTCATTAATCAATCTGTGCCTGTCAAGATGGCTACGAATTGCTTCGGCAATTATTGTTTCCATAAATTTTCCCACTGTGGAGGTAAGGCTTATTGGTCTATAGTTCGAAGCAAAGGACCTGTCACCTGCCTTGTAAATAGTTATTACATTTGCCATTTTCCACTTATCAGGCACTATGCCAGTTTGTAGTGATATCTTAAAAAGATTAGCCAAAGGTATACTAAGTTCCTCTTTACATTCCTTTAACACCCTGGCAAACAGTTCATCAGGACCTGGGGATTTGTCAGGTTTTAGTTTCTCTATTTGTCTGAGGACCATGTCACTAGTTACTGCAATCGTACATAGTTTATCATCCTGTTCTACATAATCTATTATTTCAGGAATATCGCTAGTATTTTTCTGGGTGAAAACTGAGAGAAAGTAGGTATTGAGAATTTCACACATCCTTATCACTGTCAGTGATCTGACCAGAGTTACTCTTAAGTGGGCCAGTCTTGTCCCTAATCTTACTTCTGCATACCTGAAAGAACCCTTTTGGGTTAGTCTTTGAATCCCTTGCGACCTTAGCCTCATAATCCCTTTTTGCTTTTCTTATTCCTTTCTTTATTTCTCTCTTTAACTGAATATATTGATTTCTTAACTGCCCATCCCCTCTTTTGATATGCCTATATATGCCTCTCTTTTGACCAATGAGATGTTTTAATCTATTGTTCATTCATTTGGGATCATTTTTGTTAGATCTAATTTCCCTACTCGGAAAAAAGTTGTCTGGGCAGCTAGAACTATGCTCTGAAAAAAGTCGTATTGACAACCAAGATCACGTACCTGACCCATAATCAGGACATCCCAATTTAACCCACCCAGGTAATTTTTCAGTCCCATGAAGTCGGCCAAGCAAAAATCTGGGACAGAGATTTGATTGCAGTTATCTGGGTAATTCCATGATATATTGAAACTAAGTGATTTGTGATCACTTTCCCCAAGCTCATCATTAACCTCAAGATTATTAATTAGTGAGTCTTTGTTGGCAAGAATCAAGTCAAGCAGATTGTCTCCTCTAGTTGGTTCTGTCACAACCTGTTCTAAAAAGCAATCCTGAACCGTATCAAGAAAGTCACTAGACTCAAGATTTCCTGTCATATTGTTCCAATCAATTTGTCTACAGTTAAAATCTCCCATTATCACATTTTCATATCTAGATGCCTTATGAATTTCGTCCCATAACAGTTTACTGCACTCCCTATCAAGGTTTGGGGGCCTATAAATCACACCCAAAATTAATTTGTCACGTCCCTCGAGAAACTGTAGCCAAACAGATTCTGTGTTCGATGTTTCTAATCTTATATCATGTCTAAGACAACAATTTAAATTATCTCTGACATACATCGCCACACCACCACCCTTCCTGTTGACCCTATCAGTGTGGAATAGTTTATAACCCTGTATGTTGCATTCAGAAGGCATTTCTATATCTTTCAGGTTGAACCAGGTCTCTGTTATACCAATAATATCTATATTACCTGCACTTGCAAGTAATTTTAGCTCATCTATCTTATTTCTTAGACTCCTACTATTTGTATAGTAAACCTTTAGGGAGCTAGTCACTCGTTGCCCTCTACTATCTCTCTTTGTTTGTTGATCAATTGAGTTGCCATTACTAGCAGCTTTATTTTGAATATTGTCTTTTAAACATATTCCTGAGGTATCCCGGTAATAACTGCTGTTTTTAACCCTAATGCTGCAGCCTGATTGTTTCCCACAAACACCCATACCTCTATAATCTATCAGTTTAAATTCCTAGAAAAGTCATCAATTACTCTCCCAATTGAATTGGCTAATGCAACCACTCCATCCCCAGAGAGATGAACCCCATCCCTTGCATACATATCACGTTTGCCAAAGAATAGGTCCCAGTTATCAATGAATGGGATTGCAAGTTTCTTGCAGTACCTGTCTAGCCAGCAATTTATACCAATTGCCCTAGACATCCATTCATTGCAAACTCCCTTTCTAGGCAAGATGCTACATATGACTGGGATCCCTCCCTTAGACCTAACTACTTATATGGCTAACCTGTACTTAAACAGCAGCTCCTCTCTCCTGCCCTTCCCAATGTCATTATCCCCAGCACTAATAATATATTATCCAACCTGCTGACTATGTCACCAACACCAGCTCCAGGAAGGCACACTCTCTGTCTGACCTTTCTGTCTCTGTTACAAAATGCATGGTCCATATATCTTACCTGAGAATCGCCTACTATTAAAATATTCTTACCTTGATTAGCAGGGGAATCAGTGGTACCTTCAACCTCACTAACCACTGAAGTACACTCGTCTTGGAGAACAGAGAATCGATTTCCTACCTTCACCTCTTCTCTATTAATTCTCATCTTCCTTCTTCTTGAACTGTGAACCACTTGCCACTTAAAGCAGCTGCCACTATCACTGCTAGTGACAATTTCCTCCTTACCAGCTAAATCCTTCTCACACTCGCTCCCAAATTCATCTATGCGAAGCTTCAGCCTCCTATTTTCCTCCTGAAGAAGTAGAATCTCCTTCAACACTTGAACCTGAGATTCTAAAACATTTCAACAAGCCATGGTGCTCCTAGTGTCACTAGTCAATGCTCCTGGTCGGACCGATACATCGTCATTAGCTTCTTTCTCCCATGTGCGGTTTATTTGTTTATTGTTCCAGTTACGGTATTGTGGCTTTTTCTTTTTTGGTGTTCCTGGTGTCAGTGATGGAATAATTGAGATTAACATCGCGCTTTGTATTACAATGTTAAGAAATGAGCCAGACACCGTCACTAAAAATTTTACTGCCTTGAAATATATTTAAATGGGTTGTGAAAACATAAAATTATATAGCTTCACAACTTGCAAGAACTGTATCACCGTAGACAACAAGAACATTTCACCCTCCATGGAAGATGTGTTCACTGAATATCACATACCTGCAAGACCCTCCCAAGAAGCTCATCACTAGTGATTCCTTCCTTAAATATCGCTTGTAAAAGCAACTGCTCAGGGAGAAATTTTTTGCTTAACTGTGAGTAACAATTTGCCACAAATAACTGATGGATCTAAATAGGAGTTTATTAGCAGGGCTGCATCTGCTCTTGTTGCCATACTGACAGGGCTGCATCTGCTCTTGTTGCCATACTGACAGGGCTGCATCTGCTCTTGTTGCCATACTGACAGGGCTGCATCTGCTCTTGTTGCCATACTGACAGGGCTGCATCTGCTCTTGTTGTCATACTGGCAGGGCTGCATCTGCTCTTGTTGTCATACTGGCAGGGCTGCATCTGCTCTTGTTGTCATACTGGCAGGGCTGCATCTGCTCTTGTTGTCATACTGGCAGGGCTGCATCTGCTCTTGTTGTCATACTGGCAGGGCTGCATCTGCTCTTGTTGCCATACTGGCAGGGCTGCATCTGCTCTTGTTGTCATACTGGCAGGGCTGCATCTGCTCTTGTTGTCATACTGGCAGGGCTGCATCTGCTCTTGTTGTCATACTGGCAGGGCTGCATCTGCTCTTGTTGTCATACTGGCAAGGCTGCATCTGCTCTTGTTGCCATCGCAATTCGAGTTAGGGCTCTGGTGGCCTGGTGGTTAACGCTCTCGCTTCACACGGTGAGGGCCTGGGTTCGATTCCCAGCCAGAGTAGAAACATTGGACGTGTTTCTTTCCACCTGTTGTCTATGTTCCCCATCAGTAAAATGGGTACCTGGGTGTTAGTCGACTGGTGTGGGTCGCATCCTGGGACACTGACCTAAGGAGGCCTGGTCACAGACCGGGCCGCGGGGGCGTTGACCCCCGGAACTCTCTCCAGATAAACTCCAGATACTGGCAGGGCTGCATCTGCTCTTGTTGTCATACTGGCAGGGCTGCATCTGCTCTTGTTGTCATACTTGCAGGGCTGCATCTGCTCTTGTTGTCATACTGGCAGGGCTGCATCTGCTCTTGTCATACTGGCAGGGCTGCATCTGCTCTTGTCATACTGGCAGGGCTGCATCTGCTCTTGTCATACTGGCAGGGCTGCATCTGCTCTTGTTGTCATACTGGCAGGGCTGCATCTGCTCTTGTTGTCATACTGGCAGGGCTGCATCTGCTCTTGTCATACTGGCAGGGCTGCATCTGCTCTTGTTGCCATACTGGCAGGGCTGCATCTGCTCTTGTTGCCATACTGGCAGGGCTGCATCTGCTCTTGTCATACTGACAGGGCTGCATCTGCTCTTGTTGCCATACTGGCAGGGCTGCATCTGCTCTTGTTGCCATACTGGCAGGGCTGCATCTGCTCTTGTTGTCATACTGACAGGGCTGCATCTGCTCTTGTTGCCATACTGACAGGGCTGCATCTGCTCTTGTTGCCATACTGGCAGGGCTGCATCTGCTCTTGTTGTCATACTGACAGGGCTGCATCTGCTCTTGTTGTCATACTGGCAGGGCTGCATCTGCTCTTGTTGCCATACTGGCAGGGCTGCATCTGCTCTTGTTGCCACACTGGCAGGGCTGCATCTGCTCTTGTTGTCATACTGGCAGGGCTGCATCTGCTCTTGCCATACTGGCAGGGCTGCATCTGCTCTTGTTGCCATACTGACAGGGCTGCATCTGCTCTTGTTGTCATACTAGCAGGGCTGCATCTGCTCTTGTTGTCATACTGGCAGGGCTGCATCTGCTCTTGTCATACTGGCAGGGCTGCATCTGCTCTTGTTGCCATACTGACAGGGCTGCATCTGCTCTTGTTGTCATACTGGCAGGGCTGCATCTGCTCTTGTTGTCATACTGGCAGGGCTGCATCTGCTCTTGTCATACTGGCAGGGCTGCATCTGCTCTTGTTGCCATACTGACAGGGCTGCATCTGCTCTTGTTGTCATACTGACAGGGCTGCATCTGCTCTTGTTGTCATACTGGCAGGGCTTCATCTGCTCTTGTTGCCATACTGGCAGGGCTGCATCTGTTCTTGTTGTCATACTGGCAGGGCTGCATCTGCTCTTGTTGTCATACTGGCAGGGCTGCATCTGCTCTTGTTGCCATACTGGCAGGGCTGCATCTGCTCTTGTTGCCATACTGGCAGGGCTGCATCTGCTCTTGTTGCCATACTGGCTCGGCTGCATCTGCTCTTACCATACTGGCAGGGCTGCACCTGCTCTTGTTGCTATACTGGCAGTGCTGCATCTGTTCTTGTTGTCATACTGGCAGGGCTGCATCTGCTCTTGTTGTCATACTGGCAGGGCTGCATCTGCTCTTGTTGCCATACTGGCAGGGCTGCATCTGCTCTTGTTGCCATACTGGCAGGGCTGCATCTGCTCTTGTTGCCATACTGGCTAGGCTGCATCTGTTCTTATTATAATGGCAGGGCTGCATCTGTTCTTGTTGCCATACTGGCAAGACTGCATCTGCTCTTGTTACCATACTGGCTGGGCTGCATCTGCTCTTACCATACTGGCAGGGCTGCATCTGCTCTTGTTGCCATACTGGCAGGGCTGCATCTGCTCTTGTTGCCATACTGGCTGGGCTGCATCTGCTCTTGTTGCTATACTGGCAGTGCTGCATCTGCTCTTGTTACCATACTGGCAGGACTGCACCTGCTCTTGTTACCATACTGGCAGGGCTGCATCTGCTCTTGTTGCCATACTGGCTCGGCTGCATCTGCTCTTACCATACTGGCAGGGCTGCACCTGCTCTTGTTGCTATACTGGCAGTGCTGCATCTGCTCTTGTTACCATACTGGCTGGGCTGCATCTGCTCTTACCATACTGGCTGGGCTGCATCTGCTCTTGTTGCTATACTGGCAGTGCTGCATCTGCTCTTGTTACCATACTGGCAGGGCTGCACCTGCTCTTGTTACCATACTGGCTGGGCTGCATCTGCTCTTACCATACTGGCTGGGCTGCATCTGCTCTTGTTGCTATACTGGCAGTGCTGCATCTGCTCTTGTTACCATACTGGCAGGGCTGCACCTGCTCTTGTTACCATACTGGCTGGGCTGCATCTGCTCTTACCATACTGGCTGGGCTGCATCTGCTCTTGCTATACTGGCAGTGCTGCATCTGCTCTTGTTACCATACTGGCAGGGCTGCACCTGCTCTTGTTACCATACTGGCAGGGCTGCATCTGCTCTTGTTACCATACTGGCAGTGCTGCATCTGCTCTTGTTACCATACTGGGACTGCACCTGCTCTTGTTACCATACTGGCAGGGCTGCATCTGCTCTGGTTACCATACTGGCAGGGCTGCATCTGATCTTTTTGCCATACTGGCAGGGCTGCATCTGCTCTTGTCATACTGGCAGGGCTGCATCTGCTCTTGTTGCCACACTGGCAAGGCTGCATCTGCTCTTGTTGCCATACTGGCAGTGCTGCATCTGCTCTTGTTACCATACTGGCAGGGCTGCATCTGCTCTTGTTGCCACACTGGCAAGGCTGCATCTGCTCTTGTTGCCACACAGACAAGGCTGCATCTGCTCTTGTTGCCATACTGGCAGGGCTGCATCTGCTCTTGTTGCCATACTGGCAGGGCTGCATCTGCTCTTGTTGCCACCTACCTGGATAAGTATTGTAACGACCATATTGAGTTCAATGTAAGAATTAACTAGTAGACATTTACACTGTAAACTGAATTTCCTACCATCCTAAGAGCATTATAGTTAACTTATGACAGTAAGCTCCATTTTATGATTATTATTATTCCCGTGTCATCCCTGGAGGCTTCTGACTCATCTAATGACTAACAACATGCTCTCTGCAGAAGCGGGAAATAGATACTCAAAATCAGAGAAAATGGAGGGAAAAAAATATGGAATTGAAGGAAAATATAGAATTTAACTTTGTTGTGTCTGTGTGCAACATTAGGAAAAATATTAGAAGAGAAATAAAGTGAATGTCAGTGAAATTCAGTTAAAAGGTTGAGCAGATGTATTACTCACTACGGTAACATGAACGTAGATAAATGTGAAGAGAGTGACTGATGTACCAAGGCTTAGGCTTGGTTACACATACTTCCGGCAGCTTGACAGACACACAGATGATGATCAAACTAAATGCAAAGAACATGGTCAGTCCTATGATTACTTTCTTGTGCACTATGTGCTTAATTGTCCACTAAATGAGGAATATGGAGACATGCTGTAAAAAAGCCTATGTGACATGCCAATATACATTATTAATAAAAATAAAATACCAAACATACTAAGCAAATATCCTAAATTTGCCGGCAACTGATAAGACAATTGTAGATATAAATCCAGATAAACTCTTGATAATCCTTTTGAGGCCTAGTTCGTAGGCCTTTAGTGTATCCATATACTTTCGTGTATCCATACACTTTTGTGTATCCATATACTTTTGTGTATCCATATACTTTCGTGTATCCATACACTTTTGTGTATCCATATACTTTTGTGTATCCATACACTTTTGTGTATCCATACACTTTTGTGTATCCATATACTTTTGTGTATCCATACACTTTTGTGTATCCATATACTTTCGTGTATCCATACATTTTGTGTATCCATATACTTTCGTGTATCCATAGTCTTTTGTATATCAATATACTTTGGTGTATCCATATACTTTCGTGTAGAATATGGGCGCCTGGCAAACCTGAGAATAGCGTTCCGATACCTTAGTAAGGAATCCTTCAAGACTGTACACCGTGTACGTCAGGCCCATACTGGAGTATGCAGCACCTGCTTGGAACCCACACATAATCAAGCACGTCAAGAAATTAGAGAAAGTGAAAAAGGTTTGCGACAAGGTTAGTTCCAGAGCTAAAGGGAATGTCCTACGGAGAAAGGTTAAGGGAAATCGGCCTGACGACACTGGAGGACAGGAGGGTTAGGGTAGACATGATAACAACATACAAAATACTGCGTGGAATAGACAAGGTGGACAGAGACAGGATGTTCCAGAGAGGGGACAAAGAAACAAGGGATCACAATTGGAAGTTGAAGACCCAGATGAGTCAAAGGGATATTAGGAAGTATTCAGTCATAGAGTAGTCAGGAAGTGGAATAGCCTAACAGGTGAGGTAGTGGAGGCAGGAACCATATATAGCTTTAAGATGAGGTTTGATAAATCTCATGGAGCAGGGAGAGAGAGAACCTAGTAGCACTCAGTGAAGAGGCGGGGCCAGGAGCTAAGTCTCGACCCCTGCAACCACAATTAAGTGAGTACAATTAGGTGAGTACTCACATACACAAAGGATCGAGTGGTGGTTGTGGTGGAGGGAGGAAGGAAGGAGAGAGAGAGGCAGGTAACACATGCAACAAGAGAAAACTCCCGTGTTCTCGTCATTACCATTTCATTATCAATTCCCTTTTCCAGCGTTATTGTCCCAGAAAACAGCGATCATTAGCGTGGGAGACTGGTTCTTTCTGACTCCTTTAACTGCTTCTCTTCCGCCCACCTTCTACCTCTCACACACCACCTGCTGCTCCTCTCACTCTGCATAAATGTTTTATTTTCTCCGGCGCGGCGGACCACACGCATAAAATCGGAAGCAAATTGTTCCTGATCCTTGATAATTACTCCGGTGGTTGTTATCTATCAAAGTATCAGCCCTCTAGATACTCCTAATTGGCCATAATTTGCATATTGTGTACTTTGGTAAAACATGCAAAATACACTAATAAAAGATGCGGTAAAATGACCCAAAAAAACAGTTAGTCGTTGTCGTTAGAGAGAAAGAAAGAGAGAGACAGAGAGACAGACAAAGAAAGAGAGAGAGAGAGAGAGAGAGAGAGAGAGAGAGAGAGAGAGAGAGAGAGAGAGAGAGAGAGGTGAGGACAGAACCATCATTCATAACATTCCTCACACTCACGTGGGGCAACAAGAAAAAAAGAAACGAAAAAAATAAAGAGATATCAGATCCTCCATCACTGGTGTGATGAAGGATCTGATGATAGGTTCAACGATTCCTTCTTTTATGACTTACGTTCTGCAATATTTCCCTGGCACAAATTGACTATTCTCTTACATTCTCCTGAAGAATTAGACACGTGCAAATCTGGGTACCCCACCGCAAACAATCAAATTAACCCAAAACAACCCACACTCCGTACACACAACCCCCCACTACAAACTCCACCTTTACGGCAGCCCCTCGTAGTTTCCTGCAAGGTCTCCCACTCCCCCAACCCCTAAAAACTCCCATACCACTGTATGAGAAAAGAAGCTGAAAATATGGTAGGCATCCCCAGACATCATAGCACTTACGGAAACGAAACTCATGGGGATAACAGATACGATCTTTCCATCCGGATATGGATATCAGATTCTGAGGAAAGACAGAGGGAGCAGAGGGTAGGAGGAGTTGCACTGCTCATCAAAGCCCAGTGCAGATTTGAGGAAATGGAAGGAATGGACAAAATGGAAGCCAAGGACTACGTAGTAGGAACACTTTAGACTGGGGGTCCCAAGGTAGTGATTTCAGTGATGTACAACCAGCCTCCGAGTAGCAGGAGGCCAAGACAGGAAGAACATGAGAACAGAGCAATGGTGAACACACTAGCTGAGGTGGCCAAAGGGCCCATATGGGTAAGGCACAGTTACTAGTTGTGGGTAATTTCAATCACAAAGAGACTCTGGGAAAACCTGGAGCCACATGAGGGACCAGAAACGTGAAGGGCTAGTATGACGAAGGTGGTACTGGAAAATCTCATGCCTCAATATATCAGAGACACTACCAGAGAGAGAGAGAGAGAGAGAGAGAGAGAGAGAGAGAGAGAGAGGAAGGAAGGAGAGGAGAGGATGAACAAACAAGGCTGGACCTCATATTCACCTTCAGTAGTTCTAACATTGAGGTCATCAATATGTAAGGCCCATCGGAGCTAGTGATCACGTGGTCTTGAGCTTCGAAAACATTATAGAATTAAAAGTGGAGAGTAAAGCAGCATGAGTAGGACATGAGAAGCTAAACTACAATAGAGGGGACTACACAGGCATGAGGAGTGTCCTGCACGAGGTCCAGTGGGAAAGAGAAGTATTGGGAAAAACAGTAAATGAAATGATGGAATACAAGATCACAAAATACAAGGAGGCAGAGGAGAGGTTCGTACCCAGGGACAACAGAACCAATGGGAAGACCAGAATGAGTCCTTGGTTCGCCCAAAGGTGAAGAGAGGCCAAAACTAAGTGTGCAAGAGAATAGATAAAGTATAGAAGACAAAGGACCCAGGAAAATAAGGTGGTTAGTCTAAGAGCCAGAAATGAATATGCATGGATATGGAGGGAGGCCCAGCAGCAATACGAGAATGATACAGCAGAAAAAGCCAAATCTGACTTAAAGCCACATTAGGAGAAAAACAGCAGTCAAGGTAATCGGACTGAGGAATGAGGAAGGAAGATCACAAGAAACGATAAAGAAGCATGTGAAGAGCTCAACACGGGATTCAAGGAAGTGTTATCAGTTGAGACAGAAAGGACTCCAGCAAACCGAGATAGAAGGGTACACCAGCAAGTGCTGGACACACTACATACAAGAGAGGAGGAGGTGAAGAGGCTGATAAGCGAGCTAGATACCTCAAAGGCGGTGGGACCGGACATCTCTCTGTGGGTTCTAAGAGAGGGAGCAGAGCCAATAACAATCTTCACCATAACTATCGATACAGAGCAACTACCTGAGATGTGGAAGACGGCAAATGTAGTCCCAGTCTTTAAGTAAGGAGACAGGCAGGTGGCTTTAAATTACAGACCACTGCCACTGACATGCATAGTATGAAAAGTCATGGAGAAGCTTATCAGGAAAAGACTGGTGAAGCACCTAGAAAGGAACGAGATTATACACAATAACCAGCATGGTTTCAGGGAGGGAAAATCCTGTGTCACAATCCTACCGGAGTTTTACGACAAGGTGACAGAAGTAAGACGGGCGAGAGAGGGGTGGGTAGACCGCATTTTCTTGCACTGCAAGAAGGCTTTCGACACATTTCCACACAAGAGATTAGTGCAAAAACTAGAGCAGCAGGCAGAAATACAGGAAAGGCACTGCAATGAATCAGAGAATACCTCACAGGATAGAAACAATGAGTGATGGTACGTGACGAGGCGTCAGAGTGGGTGCCTGTGACAAGGGGGTTCCACAAGGGAATGGATAGGGCCAGAGCTGTTTCTGGTTTATGTGAATGACATGACGGAAGGGATAGATTCAGAGATGTCCCTGTTTACAGACGATGTGAAGCTAATGCGAAAAATTCAGGTGTATGAGGATCTGGCAGGACTACAAAGAGATCTGGACAGGATGTAAGCCTGGTTGAACAACTGGCTTCTGGAGTTCAACCCCACCAAATGCAATGCCATGAAAATTTGGAAATGTTAAAGAAGCCCACAGATAGAATACAGGCTAGGGGGCCAAAGATTAAAAACCCCACTCACGGAAAAGGATCTTGGGGTGAATATAATACCGAGCACATATGATTCACACAAGCAAATAACTGCTGCAGCATATGGGCGCCTGGCAAACACCTGAGTAAGGAATCATTCAAGACCCTGTACACTGTGTATGTCAGGCCCATATTGGGGTATGCAGCACCAGTATGGAACCCACACCTGTTAAATCACGTCTAGAAATTAAAGTAAGTGTAAAGGTTTGCAACAAGAGTAATCTCGGAGCCAATATATATGTCCTACGAGGAGAGGGTAAGGAAAATCGACCTGACGATACTGGAGGACAGAAAGGATAGGGGGGACGTGTTAACGATATATAAAATACTGAGAGGAATTGACAATGGAAATTGAGATAGGATACAGCAACAAGGGGACACAACTGGAAGCTGAAAACTTAGATGAGTCACAGGGATGTTTGGAAGCATTTCTTCAGCCATGTGGAGAGTGATGCAGTGGAAGCAGGATCCATACATAACTTTAAGAAGAGATACGGCAAGGGAGTGGACCTATTAGCAGCCAGCGAAGAGGCGGGGCCAGGAGCTGTGACTCGACCACTGCAACCACAAATAGATGAGTACACACAAGAGGGATGGAGGAGCACAATGAAAGCGATATATTTATCATCAGGGCCTCGGATACAACAGGTCATCATCCCCCGTCAAGTGAATCAGGCACCAACAACCACTCAAAAAACTCAATCGTTTCTCAACATTACTCGCGTAGAAATACCTGGAAGTAGATGGTAGTGAGTAGATGATAGTAGATGGTAAGACAGTTGATTCTAGTAGATGGTAATTCAGTAGATTCTAGTAGATCAAATAATTAGTTCATTCTAACGTTAGTGTATTCCAGTAAATATTAATTTTTGTGGCCACACTATGGGCACATTGATGACACACTGTGGCCACACTAAGTATCAAGTGATACTCTGGTATCACTTGACTTGCGTACTGTGTGAGGTTTTGTCTCACTTTGTAACATAAAGAGGTGTGCTATGTGTGTGTTTGTGTGTGTGTTTGTGTGTGTGTGCGTGTGTGTGTGTGTGTATTTGTGTGTACTCACCTAATTGTACTCACCTAATTGTGGTTGCAGGGGTCGAGACTCAGCTCCTGGCCCCGCCTCTTCACTGATCGCTACTGGGTCCTCTCTCTCTCTGCTTCCTGAGCTTTGTCATACCTCTTCTTAAAACTATGTATGGTTCCTGCCTCTACTACTTCACTTGCTAGGCTATTCCACTTGCTGACAACTCTATGACTGAAGAAATACTTCCTAACGTCCCTGTGACTCGTCTGAGTCTTCAGCTTCCAGATGTGACCCCTTGTCTCTGTGTCCCCTCTCTGGAACATCCTATCTCTATCCACCTTGTCTATTCCCGGCAGTATCTTGTATGTCGTTATCATGTCTCCCCTGACCCTTCTGTCCTCCAGTGTCGTCAGTCCGATTTCCCTTAACCTTTCCTCGTACGACATTCCCTTGAGCTCTGGGACTAGCCTTGTTGCAAACCTTTGTACTTTCTCTAACTTCTTGACGTGCTTGACCAGGTGTGGGTTCCAGACTGGTGCTGCATACTCCAGTATGGGCCTAACATACACAGTGTACAGTGTCTTGAACGATTCCTTATTAAGGTATCGGAACGCTATTCTCAGGTTTGCCAGGCGCCCGTATGCTGCAGCGGTTATTTGGTTGATGTGTGCCTCCGGTGATGTGCTCGGTGTTATGGTCACCCCAAGGTCTTTCTCCCTGAGTGAGGTCTGTAGTCTTTGTCCACCTAGCCTATACTCTGTGTGCGGTCTTCTTTGCCCCTCCCCAATCTTCATGACATTGCATTTTGCTGGATTGAATTCGAGAAGCGAGTTACTGGACCACATGTCCAGCCTGTCCAGGTCTCTTTGCAGTCCTGCCTCATCCTCGTCCGATTTAATTCTTCTCATCAACTTCACGTCATCTGCGAACAGGGACACTTCAGAGTCTATTCCTTCCATCATGTCGTTCACATATATCAAAAATAGCACTGGTCCTAGAACCGACCCCTGTGGGACCCCGCTCGTCACAGGCGCCCACTGTGATACCTCTTCACGTACCATGAATCGTTGCTGCCTCCCTGTCAGGTATTCCCTTATCCATTGCAGTGCCCTCCCTTTTACATGCGCCTGATCCTCCAGCTTCTGCACTAATCTCTTGTGGGGAACTGTGTCAAAGGCCTTCCTGCAGTCTAGGAAAACGCAATCTACCCACCCCTTTCTCTCGTGTCTTACTTCTGTTACCTTGTCATAAAACTCCAGGAGGTTTGTGATACAAGATTTGCCTTCCATGAACCCATGCTGGTTTTCATTTATAATCTTGTTCCTTTCCAGGTGTTCGACCACTCTCCTCCTGATAATCTTCTCCATGACTTTGCACACAATACATGTCAGAGACACAGGTCTGTAGTTTAGTGCCTCGTTTCTGTTTCCTTTCTTAAATATGGGGACTACATTAGCTGTCTTCCATTTCTCAGGTAGTTGCCCAGTTTCAAGGGATGTGTTGAAGATTGTGGTTAGTGGCACGCACAGCATCTCTGCTCCTTCTCTAAGGACCCATGGGGAGATGTTGTCCGGTCCCATCGCCTTTGAGGTGTCAAGGTCACTTAAGAGCTTCTTCACCTCCTCCTCAGTTGTTCATATGTCATCCAACACTTGTTGGTATATTCCCTCTTGATGTTCCCTTCTGTGCAGTCTTCCCACAGCCCTTCCTGTCTCTACTGTAAAAACTTCCTTAAATCTCCTGTTCAGCTCCTCACATACCTCCTGATCATTTCTTGTGAGTTCTCCACCTTCTGTCCTTAATCTGATCACCTGGTCTTTGACTGTTGTCTTCCTCCTGATGTGGCTATACAACAGTTTCGGGTCAGTCTTGATTCTCGATGCTATGTCATTTTCATACTGTCGTTGGGCCTCCCTCCTTACCTGTGCGTACTCATACCTGGCTCTGCGACTGATCTCCCTATTTCCGTGTGTTCTCTGCCTTCTGTACTTTTTCCATTCTCTATTGCATTTTGTTTTTGCCTCCTTACACCGTCGGGTAAACCAGGGGCTCGTTCTGGTCTTCCCGTTGTTACTGTTGCCCTTGGGAATAAACCTTTCCACTGCCTCCTTGCATTTTGTTGTTACATATTCCATCATTTCATTTACTGGCTTTCCTGCCAGTTCTCTGTCCCACTGGACCTCCCGCAGGAAGTTCTTCAACCCTATGTAGTCCCCTCTTTTATAGTCAGGCTTTTCCCATTCAACTCCTGTTATTCTCTCCACTTGCAGCTCTACTATGTATTCAAAGCACAGAACCACGTGGTCGCTAGCTCCTAGGGGACTCTCATACTTGATGTCCTCAATGTCTGAGCTGCCCAGGGTGAACACAAGGTCCAATCTTGCTGGTTCATCCTCCCCTCTCACTCTGGTAGTGTCCTTAACATGTTGGTGCATGAGGCTTTCCAGCACCCGTCCAACATCCTGGCTCTCCATGTTTCGGGACCCCCATGTGGCTCCAGGTTTTCCCAGTCTCCCTGTGGTTGAAATCCCCCATAACCAGCAACTTTGCTCTGCTGGAATGAGCTCTTCTTGCCACCTCAGCAAGTGTGTCCACCATTGCTCTGTTGCTCTCTTCATATTCCTCTCTTGGCCTCCTGCAGTTCTGTGGTGGATTATACATCACTGCAATGACCACTTTGTGTTCCCCAGACTGAAGTGTACCTGCTATGTAGTCTCTTTCTCCCGTCTCATCTATGCCTTCCATTTTCTCGAATTTCCATCTGTTTTTTACGAGCAGAGCAACCCCACCTCCCCCCCTGCCCCTTCTATCTTTCCTCATGATCTGCTATCCTGGTGGGAAGATTGCATCTGTTATTGTCTCCGTGAGTTTTGTTTCTGTAACTGCTATGATGTCTGGGGACTTCTCATTAATTCTTTCTTGCCATTCCTCATGTTTATTCGTTAATCCATCTGCATTTGTGTACCAAACCTTCAACTTCTGTTCTAATACTGTAACTGTGGTGCGGGGGGTGGAAACAGAGGGATCGGTGTGTGATGGTTGGTTTGGATTGTTCAGTTGCCTTGGGGGTGTCGTGGTTGGAGTCCTTCTGCAGGTGTTTCTGGGGGGTGCGCTTGTCCTTCCATTTGATCCTGGGTTATTCTGCTCTCCTGTTTGTGTGTGTGTGTGTGTTTGTGTGTGTGTGTGTGTGTGTGTGTGTGTGTGTGTGTGTGTGTTTGTGTGTGTGTGTGTGTGTGTGTGTGTGTGTGTGTGTGTGTTTGTGTGTGTGCGTGCGTGTGTGTGTGTGTGTGTGTGTGTGTGTGAGTGTGTGTGTGTGTGTGTGTGTGTGTGTGTGTGTGTGTGTGTGTGTGTGTGTGAGTGTGTGTCTGTGTGAGAGTGTGTCTGTGTGTGTCTGTGTCTGTGTGTGTCTGTGTCTGTGTGTGTGTCTGTGTCTATGTGTGTACTCACCTAGTTGTACTCACCTAGTTGAGGTTGCTGGGGTAGAGTCCAAGCTCCTGGCCCCGCCTCTTCAGTGGTCGCTACTAGGTCACTCTCCATGAACCATGAGCTTTATCGTACCTCTGCTTAAAGCTATGTATGGATCCTGCCTCCACTACATCGCTTCCTAAACTATTCCACTTCCTGACTACTCTGTGGCTGAAGAAATACTTCCTAACATCCATCTGATTTATCTGTGTCTTCAACCTCCTACTGTGTCCCCGTGTTGCTGAGTCCAGTCTGTGGAACATCCTGTTTTTGGCCACCTTGTCAATTCCTCTCAGTATTTTGTAAGTCGTTATCATGTCCCCCCTATCTCTCCTGTCCTCCAGTGTCGTCAGGTTGATTTCCCTTAACCTCTCCTCGTAGGACATACCTCTTAGCTCTGGGACTAGTCTTGTTGCAGACCTTTGCACTTTCTCTAGTTTCTTTACATGCTTGGCTAGATATGGGTTCCAAACTGGTGCCGCATACTCCAATATTGGCCTAACGTACATGGTGTACAGGGTCCTGAACGATTCCTTATTAAGATGTCGGAATGCTGTTCTGAGGTTTGCCAGGCGCCCATATGCTGCAGCAGTTATTTGGTTGATGTGCACTTCAGGAGATGTGCCTGGTGTTATACTCACCCCAAGATCTTTTTCCTCGAGTGAGGTTTGTAGTCTCTGGCCCCCTAGGCTGTACTCTGTCTACGGTCTTCTTTGCCCTTCCCCAATCCTCATGACTTTGCACTTGGTGGGATTGAACTCCACGAGCCAATTGCTGGACCAGGTCTGCAGCCTGTCCAGATCCCTTTGTAGTTCTGCCTGGTCTTCGATCGAATGGATTCTTCTCATCAACTTCACGTCATCTGCAAACAGTCTTGCTGGTTCATCCTCTCCTCTGTCTCTTGTAGTGTCCCTTACGTGTTGGTACATGAAGTTTTCCAGTACCACCTCCATCATCTTAGCCCTCCATGTATCTTGGCCCCCATGTGGCTCCAAGTTCTCCCAGTCGATCTCCTTGTGGTTAAAGTCACCCATGATCAGGAGCTTTGCCCTGCATGCATGAGCTCTTCTGGCAACTGCAGCCAGTGTGTCAACCATCCCTCTATTGCTCTCGTCATACTCTTGCCCTGGCCTTCTGCTGTTCTGTGGTGGGTTATACGTCACTGCAATTACCACCTTGGGACCTCCAGAGTGAAGCGTTCCCGCTTTGTAATCACTTTCTTCCCCGCTGTCTCCTCTCTCCAGCTCGTCAAAATTCCATCGGTGTTTGATCAACAGTGCCACTCCTCCACACCCCCTGTTCCTTCTGTCTTTCCTCATGATCTGGTATCCCATTGGAAAGATGGCATCTGTTATCATACCTGTAAGCTTGGTTTCTGTGAGCACTATGATGTCCGGTGATGCCTCTTTGACTCTTTTGTGCCACTCCTCCCACTTGTTTGTTATTCCATCAGTGTTTGTGTACCATACCTTCAGTTTCCTTTCCAACACTATGGTTTGGGGGGCCTGTGGGGGTGGAAGACCTAGTAGCATACTGTGGGATTCTATGGTTGGGGTTGGGTGGAAGCTGTGGGTATGGATTGTAGTGTGTGGTGGGATGGTGTGATAGGTTGTGGGGTTCTGAGGATAGTTGTGTGTGCTTGCTCTTGCTGCTCTGTTCTGCTCTGACTGACCTCTGCTGGTTGCATCCTTGTCTCCTTTCCTAGCTCCTGTCGCTTTTTTGTCCTCTCCCTCAGCTGCTGTCGCTCTGTTTGTGTTCTGTCTCTGTCTAGGAACACCTTCTTGTACTCTTCCAAGTTTTTCAACCGTGGTTTCTCTTGGAGGATCCTGTTCTGCACTGTTTCTGTCCTGAGAATCAGCTTGATCAGTTGGTTTCTCCCCTTCATGTACCCCCCTATTCTCTGAAAATTTACAATCTCGTCTATGTTTTCTCCCCCTATTTCCGTGATGATTTTCTCAATCTCCTTTCTTTCTTCCTGCCGTCTTTCAGTGTGTGTCCTTTCCTCTCTCTCCCGAAGCCCATGGATAAACACTGATTTTGCCCTTTCCTCCTCCCATTGCCTCTCCCTCAGTGACTCTGGTTCCTGTCTGTATGTGGTCATTTTCTCCCTTGATTTTTCCAGTGGCTCTTGGTAGCATGATTGTGCCTCAGCATTCGACCTATCTCCCTCTCCATCTGCACCCAGCTGCTCTTCCCTTTCACTCCTTGGCCCTTCTTTGCAGGCTGATATGTCCTTAGCATAATTCATATCTCCTTCCTTCCTGCTCCGCCTCTCAGCTTCATATGCTGTGTCTTCTCTGGTCACTGCCCCGGAGACTTGCTTCAGCCTGTTTACCTCAAATTCTAGGGCCCTTACCTTGGCTACTACAGTTTCGACTTGTGCCTCCCAATTCTTCGTCTCCTTCTCCAACCTCTTTTCCCATTTCACAGAGTTCTTTCTCCATTTTTTCAGAAAGCTCTCCTAATTTTCTCTCTCATTCTCGCTCCATCCTTTTCCACTGCTCCTCCATCCATTCCTCCCTACCAGTGCCATTGCCATCTGATCCCTGAGTCCTGCGAGTCCCAACCATTTTTTTTAGTGAGAGAGAGAGAGAGAGAGAGAGAGAGAGAGAGAGAGAGAGAGAAGGGAAATGTAGAAGTGAAGGGGAGGGTAGAAGGAGAGAGGGGGAGAGAAGGGAAAAGGGGAAGAGTGAGAGAGAGAGAGGAAAGGTAAGAGAGAGGGGGGAGTGAGAAGGAAAAAAAAGGGGGAGAGAAAGAGTGAGAGAGAGAGGGGGAGAGGGAGAGAAGGGAAAGATAGAAGGAGGGGGAGAGTGAGAAGAGAGAGAGAGAGAGAGAGAGAGAGAGAGAGAGGAAGAGAGGAGGAGAGGAAGAGAGAGGAGGAGAGGAAGAGAGAGGAGGAGAAAAAGAGAGAGAGGAAGAGAGAGAGAGAGGAAGAGAGAGGAAGAGAAAGAGAGAGAAAGAGAGAGAGGAGAGGAAGAGAGAGAGGAGAGGGAGAGAGAGAGGAAGAGAGAGGAAAAGAGAGGAAGTGAGGGAAAGAAACAGAGGAGAGAAGTGAGGGTGTTTGTGTGTGTGTGTGTGTGTGTGTGTGTGTGTGTGTGTGTGTGTGTGCGTGCGCATATGTGTGTGTGTGTGTGTGTGTATACTCGCCTAGTTGTACTCACCTAGTTGAGGTTGCTGGGGTCGAGTCCAAGCTCCTGGCCCCGCCTCTTCACTGGTCGCTACTAGGTCACTCTCCCTGAACCTTGAGCTTTATCATACCTCTGCTTAAAGCTATGTATGGATCCTGCCTCCACTACATCGCTTCCCAAACTATTCCACTTCCTGACTACTCTGTGGCTGAAGAAATACTTCCTAACATCCCTCTGATTCATCTGTGTCTTCAACTTCCAACTATGTCCCCTTGGTGTTGTGTCCCATCTCTGGAACATCCTGTCTTTGTCCACCTTGTCAGTTCCTCTTAGTATTTTGTAAGTTATCATGACCCCCATATCTCTCCTGTCCTCCAGTGTCGTCAGGTTGATTTCCCTTAAACTGTCCTCGTATGGCATACCTCTTAGCTCTGGGACTAGTCTTGTTGCAAACCTTTGCACTTTCTCTAATTTCTTTACGTGCTTGGCTAGGTGTGGGTTCCAAACTGGTGCCGCATACTCCAATATGGGCCTAAAGTACACGGTGTACAGGATCCTGAACGATTCCTTATTGAGATGTCGGAATGCTGTTCTGAGGTTTGCCAAGCGCCCATATGCTGCAGCAGTTATTTGGTTGATGTGTGCTTCAGGAGATGTGCCTGGTGTTATACTCACCCCAAGATCTTTTTCCTTGAGTGAGGTTTGTAGTCTCTGGCCCCCTAGACTGTACTCCATCTGCGATCTTCTTTGCCCTTCCCCAATCTTCATGACTTTGCACTTGGTGGGGTTGAACTCCAGGAGCCAATTGCTGGACCAGGTCTGCAGCCTGTCCAGATCCCTTAGTAGTTCTGCCTGGTCATCGATCGAATGAATTCTCCTCATCAACTTCACGTCATCTGAAAACAGGGACACTTCAGAGTCTATTCCTTCTGTCATGTTGCTCACAAATACCAGAAACAGCACTGGTCCTAGGACTGACCCCTGTGGGACCCCGCTGGTCACAGGTGCCCACTCTGACACCTCGCCACGTACCATGACTCGCTGCTGTCTTCCTGACAAGTATTCCCTGATCCATTGTAGTGCCTACCCTGTTATCCATAAGAACATAAGAAAAGAGCAATGCTGCAGGAGGCCTGCTGGCCCATACTAGGCAGGTCCTTTACAATTCATCCCACTAACAAAACATTTGCCCAACCCAATTTGCAATGCCACCCAAGAAATAAGCTCTGATGTGAAAGTCCCACTCAAATCCAACCCCTCCCACTCATGTACTTATCCAACCTAGATTTGAAACTACCCAAAGTCCCAGCCTCAATAACCCAACTAGGTAGACTGTTCCACTCATCAACTACCCTATTTCCAAACCAATACTTTCCTATGTCCTTTCTAAATCTAAACTTATCTAATTTAGATCCATTACTGCGGGTTCTCTCTTGGAGAGACATCTTCAAGACCTTATTAATATCCCCTTTATTAATACCTATCTTCCACTTATACACTTCGATCAGGTCTCCCCTCATTCTTCGTCTAACAAGTGAATATAACTTAAGAGTCTTTAATCTTTCTTCATAAGGAAGATTTCTAATGCTATGTATTAATTTAGTCATCCTACGCTGAATGTTTTCTAATGAATTTATGTCCATTTTGTAATACGGAGACCAGAACTGAGCTGCATAATCTAGGTGAGGCCTTACTAATGATGTATAAAGCTGCAGTATGACCTCTGGACTTCTGTTGCTTACACTTCTTGATATAAATCCCAGTAATCTATTTGCCTTATTACGTACGCTTAGGCATTGCTGTCTTGGTTTAAGGTTGCTGCTCACCATAACCCCCAAGTCCTTTTCGCAATCTGTATGGCTAAGTTCTACATCATTTAACTTATAAGTACTAGGGTTATGGGCACTCCCAAGCTTCAGAACCTTGCAATTATCTACATTGAACTGCATCTGCCACTTTTCTGACCAAGAATAGAGTTTGTTTAAATCCTCCTGAAGTTCCATAACATCTACGTTTGAATCAATTATCCTACCTATCTTTGTGTCATCGGCGAATTTGCTCATATCACTAGTAATTCCTTCATCAAGATCATTGATATATATTATAAACAACAACGGGGCCAAGACTGATCCCTGTGGAACGCCACTTGTTACAGATCCCCACTCGGACTTAACCCCATTTATGGACACTCACTGCTTCCTGTCAGTGAGCCATGACTCGATCCACGAGAGCACTTTTCCCCCAATACCATGAGCTGCCACTTTCTTTAACAGTCTATGGTGCGGAACTCTATCAAAAGCCTTACTAAAATCTAAGTAAATAATATCAAATTCTCTATTGTGGTCAACAGCCTCAAAAGCTTTACTGAAGAAAGTTAATAAATTAGTTAGACAAGACCAGCCTCTTGTGAATCCATGCTGAGTATCATTAATCAAGCTATGCTTGGTCCTCCAGTTTTTGCACTAATCTCTTGTGTGGAACTGTGTCAAATACCTTCTTGCAGTCCAAGAAAATGCAATCCACCCATCCCTCTCTCTGTCTTACTGCTGTCACCATGTCATAGAACTCCAGTAGGTTTGTGACACAGGATTTCCCGTCCCTGAAACCATGTTAGCTGCTGTTGATGAGATCATTCCTTTCTAGGTGTTCCACCACTCTTCTCCTGATAATCTTATCCATGACTTTGCATACTGTACATGTCAGTGACACTGGTCTGTAGTTTAGTACTTCATGTCTGTCTCCTTTTTTAAAGATTGGGTCTACATTTGCTGTCTTCCATGCCTCAGGCAATCTCCCTGTTTCGATATATGTATTGAATATTGTTGTTAGGGGTACACATAGCGCCTCTGCTCCCTCTCTCAGGACCCATGGAGAGATGTTATCCGGCCCTATTGCCTTTGAGGTATCTAGCTCACTCAGAAGCCTCTTCACTTCTTCCTCGGTTGTGTGTACTGTGTCCAGCACTTGGTTGTGTGCCCCTCCTCTCCGTCTTTCTGGAGCCCTTTCTGTCTCCTCTGTGAACACTTCTTTGAATCTCTTGTTGAGTTCCTCACATACTTCATGATCATTTCTTGTTGTCTCTCCTCCTCCTTTCCTTAGCTTGATTACCTGGTACTTGACTGTTGTTTTCCTCCTGATGTGGCTGTATAACAGTTTCGGGTCAGATTTGGCTTTTGCTGCTATGTCGTTTTCATATTGTCGTTGGGCCTCCCTTCTTATCTGTGTATATTCATTTCTGGCTCTACGACTGCTCTCCTTATTCTCCTGGGTCCTTTGCCTTCTATATTTCTTCCATTCCATAGCACACTTGGTTTTTGCCTCCATGCACCTTTGGGTGAACCATGGGCTCGTCCTGGCTTTTTCATTATTCCTGTTACCCTTGGGTTCAAACCTCTCCTCAGCCTCCTTGCACATTGTTGCTACATATTCCATCATCTCATTAACTGGCTTCCCTGCCAGTTCTCTGTCCCACTGAACCCCGTGCAGGAAGTTCCTCATTCCCATGTAGTCCCCTCTCTTGTAGTTTGGTTTCATTCGCCCTGGCCTTCCTGCTTCCCCCTCCACTTGTAGCGCTACTGTGTATTCGAAGCTTAAAACCACATGATCGCTGGCCCCAAGGGGTCTTTCATATGTGATGCCCTCAATATCTGCATTACTCAAGGTGAATACTAAGTCCAGTCTTGCTGGTTCATCCTCTCCTCTCTCTCTTTTAATGTCCCTTACGTGTGGGTACATGAAGTTTTCCAGTACCACCTCCATCATCTTAGCCCTCCATGTATCTTGGCCCCCATGTGGCTCCAAGTTCTGCCAATCGATTTCCTTGTGGTTAAAGTCACCCATGATCAGGAGCTTTGCCCTGCATGCATGAGCTCTTCTGGCAACTGCAGCCAGTGTGTCAACCATCGCTCTATTGCTCTCGTCATACTCTTGCCTCGGCCTCCTGCTGTTCTGTGGTGGGTTATACATCACTGCAGTTACCACCTTGGGACCTCCAGAGTGAAGCGTTCCCACTATGTAATCACTTGCTTCTCCGCTGTCTCCTCTCTCCAGCTCATCAAAATTCCATCGGTTTTTGATCAGCAGTGCCATTCCTCCACCTTCCCCTGTTCCCTCTGTCTTTCCTCAGGATCTGGTATCCCATTGGAAAGATGGCATCTGTTATCATACCTGTAAGCTTGGTTTCTGTGAGAGCTATGTCCGGTGATGCCTCTTTTACTCTTTCGTGCCACTCCTCCCACTTATTTGTTATTCCATCAGCGTTTGTGTACCATACCTTCAGTTTCCTTTCCAACACTGTGGTTTGGGGGGGGCCTGTGAGGGTGGGAGACTTGGTAGCGTACTGTGGGATTCTATAGCTGGGTGTTGGTGGAAGCTGTGTGTGTGTGTGTGTGTGTGTGTGTGTGTGTGTGTGTGTGTGTGTGTGTGTATGTATGTGCGTGTGTGTGTGTTTGTGTGTGTGTGTGTGTGTGTGTGTGTGTGTGTGTGTGTGTGTGTGTGTGTGTGTGTGTGTGTGTGTGTGTGTGTGTGTGTGTGTGTGTGTTGTTGTTGTTGTCCCTTGTGTTCCAGATTGTGATCCCATCCTCGTTGACAGTAATCAGTGCAATGTAAGAAGTTCTTTCTCGAGTAACTTTCACATGTTGTTTACGTTCGTAAGTGAAGTTTCTTTATAGCTGATACCTCGTGTCATTGTGTGCGACTCAGTTTGAATATCAGCATTGTTCACCGTGTTCATTTCTTTTCCCCTGTGCTTGCAGTGAGAGAGAGTAGATTCGTTCTCCCTTGCTCTTATTGCGTGTTATAGCATTAATTTTTTCAACCGGGGAGAGTCATCCACTCCACCGAGTTTGTTCATTCCTCCAGTAAGAATGAACTGATCCCTTGTGTTCTGGTGATTCGATTCCTGCTCCAGGAAGATCTTATTCTGACTGTGAAGCCATCAGCACCCATTAGTGACTTTGTAATGAGCCAAAAATTACTGTATCGAACAGTCGAGTTGAGTACTCCTAGCAGAAGAGTTAGTAATTCCACAGTCACTAGTGAATGTAGCTGTATCTTTTGTAGATACTCGTTCAGATCGTCCATGTAGCTGTATCTTTTGTAGATACGCGTCAGATCTCCCTCAATCAAGGTATGTGTTAGCCATTGCAGAGGAATTCGATCCTCCCAGAGATGATAACCATTCTGCATACATAAACCTTACCCTCGCAGAATTGGGTTTAGATGTAAACAGCCTGTACAATTAGATGTCCGAGATGAAGGAAACTGTCAACTGTGTGTTTTGTTATTAGCTGATTAGTTTGTCAGAAACTTTCGTGGTCACGTTCCCTCCGTATTCTGAGAATTTGACAGTAATGATCTGAGTGCGCACCAGATGCCTTTGCTGTTAATTTCACCTTGTATATATATATATATACACACACACATATATATATATATATATATATATATATATATATATATATATATATATATATATATATATATATATATATATATATATATATATATTTATTTATTCTTCCTCAGAATCCGTAGAGTGCATGAATACGGATCGATCGATCAATTCCATCCCATATTGTACCATGATTTGTTCTTAAAGTTTGTAATGCATTACGTTAAAAACTTATTACGTTAACACCCATTACGTAAAACTCATTTTGTTAACATCCAGTATGATACCATCCATTAGTTCTAAGTTATATATGAATTTGTTATTGTATAGAATCAGCCCAGAACCACCTGCCTGTTCAGCCTATAGCACAGTAGTGTATGTCGAGACGACATACGTAACATGACTAAGCTGTCAGCATAGTTGCTGATCCCCTTATATGTGTTGTATAGCGTATCATAGTACCATCCATGTGCTTTATATAGAAGATTCCTAGGCCGAGTGACTGTATGACGTCACGGGATACAGCATGAGTCAGTGAGACAAGCTGCCTCCCTCTCAGTCGACGCATAGGCATAGAAGAAGGCGGAACATGGCAGGCTGGGCTCCATCTCCCATTACCACAGTCTGACAATATAGCGTTACCATCCAACAAGTGAGTTTACCTTATCCATGTGTGTGTGTGTGTGTGTGTGTGTGTGTGTGTGTGTGTGTGTGTGTGTGTGTGTGTGTGTGTGTGTGTGTGTGTGTGTGTGTGTGTGTGTGAGCGAGCATAAAAACACTCAGTTTTCCCGCTTTTTTTTCACTGTGGTATGGTTTTATGTATATATGTGTATGTATGCATGTATACATACATACATACAAATTTATTAACAAACATTATCTCTCAGGCCACAGCAGAATTCGAACCTACCCTGCATCAAACTACACTTAAATTCCGAGTACTTTAATGCAGAGTGCGTAGGTTCGAATCCTGCTGTGGACTGAGAGATAATGACAATGGGTGGTGTTGTTGCTGCTTGGAGGGTTATCTGAATTTCAATGTTAGCGTACTTCTAGGAAGACAGAAGTTGAATGAGTGACAGTAAAAGTGTTTTCTTCTTTGTTGGGTTACATTACCTTTGTAGGAGACGGCCAGTGTGTGTTTATAGCGCAGCAAAGAAAAAACACTTTTTCACTCGTTCACTTTCTGTCTTGCTAGAAGTCCGCTAACATTGCAGTTCAGACGGTCCTCTAAGCCTCACCGATCCCAACCCTCCTTCAGAGTGCAGGCACTCTACTTTTCACCTCCAGGACTCAAATCCGGCTAACCTGTTTCCCTGAATCCCTTCATAAATGTTACCTTGCTTACACTCCAACAATATGTCAGATCATAAAAACGACTTGCCTCCACTTCCATCTAACACGCTCGCACAAGTCTGTTGGATGTTCAAGCCTCTAACACGCTCGCACAAGTCTGTTGGATGTTCAAGCCTCCAACACACAAAACTTCCTTTATCCCATTCCTTCAACCGTTCCTAGGACGACCGCTGCGCCTACTTCATTCCACCCAAGATTTATACGCCCGCCTGGTAATTCTCGTTTATTCTATCTTCTCTAAAAGTTCAAACTGCTTCATCAATACTTATAGTAACTCCACACCTCCTAATCTCAGAAGTCCTAATTCTCAGCAAAATATCCATACCACACATTTACCTTCAACACGACATCTCAAGTACCTCCAGCTTCCTCATAGGTGTAACATTCAAAGTTCATGCTTCACACCTATACAACAGTGTTGGTACTACTATACTCTGGTACATTTCCCTTCTTGCCTCCATAGATAAAGTTCTTTGTCTCCACAGATGCCTCAGTACACCATTCACCTTCCCTTCGTCAGTTTTATGGTTCACCTCATCTCTCACAGAGCCACCAGCCGACACGTCCACTCCCAAATATATGAAAACATTTACTTCCGCCATACTCCCTCCAGTATCTAATTGTCATGTTTCCTGCCGAATCTTACCTAACCACACTTAACCTCCAATATGATTTCTTCTTTCTCACTGCTTATATTTTTTGATATTCTCATTACCTTCAATTTTCTTCTTTCACATACCCTCCCAAATTCGTTCATCAACTTTTGCAGCTTTTCTCTAGAACCTCCCAGAAGAACCGTGTCATCGTAAAAATCAACTGAAAGAACACTCTCCGTACCAGTTACCAGATTAACCATTTTTCAGTACCACACTTCTCCCTAACATCCTAGTATTCACTTATTTTACAACCCCAGCTTTAAATATACTAAACATCCTTAGTGACAACATGCGTTTCTAAGGTCTACTTTTGCTACAAAATAATTTCCCTCTCTCCTACATTCCCTAACCAGAGCCTCACTGTCCACATAAAAATTATTTACTGCTTGAAGTAATCTACCACATTTCATACATTTGCAACATCTGCCACATTGCTTCCCTGTCGACCCTATCATATGCCATTTCTAAATCTAAAATGCAAATAAAATAATTCTTAGCGTTATCCAAATATTGTTTACTTGTTTCAATGTAAACACTTGGGCTACACATTCTCTACCCTTCCTCATTCTTACTCCGCAATTCTTACAGTCTTTTTTATCACCTTTTATCACTTACAGTCTCTTTTATCATCTTTTATCACTCTTTTAACCAACAATTCTTACAATATTTTATCACCTTTTTTTTTATTAAAAGGAAATATGCACTCTTTGCCAGTCTCTAGGTACATTTTTTCCTTCAATTATATATTGAACAAATGTACTAACCACTCAAAAACTATATCTTTTCATCTTTTAAGATTTATAACTTTATCTAATTTATCCCAGCTGTTTACCTCCTGTCGTTGTACCCACAACCTCACGCACCTCCCCAGCACTCATATCTCGCCTCTCCTCACTCCTAAGAGATATTATACCACCCTGTATAGTGCAAGAAATCACTGCCTCTCTCTCTCTTCATCACCATTCAACAACTACTTCAAATGTTGCCTCTATTTTCCCAGGACCTTCACTTTCCCATTTAATAACTCCACCAATTGTTTCATGGGCTTTCTCAGTTTAATAATTTCACTCGAAAGCTTTTTCTTTTCAGCAAATTTTTTTGATAAAGCCTCACCTTCTCTCTTATAAGCTCTTCTTGGGAATTCCCTTACCTCTATTTTAGCCTCTCTTTTACTCTCCATGTACTCCACTCTCCACATATCACTTTTACATTGAAAAAAAAACTCATTTGCCAACTCTTATCCCTTATCATTTCTTCTATTTCATCATTCTACCAATTGTTCCTCTTCCCCATTGCATCCATCCTCATATATTTACAACACCTACTGCACACACTAACACTGCATTTTTAAATCTTCCCTGTACTTCATCAACTCCCTCATTACCTGTAGTCTTTAGTCTTTCTAACCCACCCTTCATTAAGTAGTTGTTTATATCTTACCATAGCTATCTCCTACTTTAACTTATTAGCTTGCACTTCTCTCTTACTTATGACATTGTCCTTGGTCCCCATCTACCTCTTACTCTTATTGTGGCTGCCACTAAATCATGATCTGATGTATATCGCCCCTCTGAAAATATGCACATCCAGAAGTCTATTCATCAAACTTTTATGTACTGTATTATTATGTAGTCTAAAAAACTGCTTTCATCACACCGTATACTTATTTATTTTTTCTTGGGATACGTATTACGTATTACCAAACTTATTTCTATACATATCTCAGAGACCTCCAGTTATCATTTACCGCTGGCACTCAAAACTTACCCTCGACACCCTCTGTAGCTTTAGCATCAGGTTCCTCTACAGTCTACAACAATCATTTTCTCAGTTCAAAAGTTCCTAAACACTCAACTTAACATCTTCCAATATCTTTTTCTCCTCTACACTCTTCCACAGGTGCATAAACATAATTACTCACCTCTCACATGCCACCATTATTTTAATTCACTTAATTCTTGAATAAATTCTCTTTTATTGGCTCCTCTCTTTACATAATAGAACATTTTATATTACCATTATTCCTTCCTTGGCTCTCATTCTCTCAGGTATACCTAACATAATTCCATTTACTCTTCTCCATTGAATTTTTTCTATTCCCTATTCACAATATTCCCACTCGATCATTTCTTCACATCCATACTTCACCCACACGTCTTCATACAACCCGCATTTGATTTTTTTTTATTTTGTCCTTCAAGTAATTTATACAAGAGGAGTTAGTGCCTCCTTGCTCCCGGCATTTTAGTCATCTTGGACAACACGCATGGCTCACGGAGGAAGAATTCTCACTCACTTTCCACATAGACGGAAGGAAACTCTAGGAAACACTACAATAACAACAACTATTAAAAGATTAGAAGAAACTGCATGAAAAGTGCATATACACACATGAGACATTTGAAATGCTTAATAATTTGCAAATAGGCCAAATTATTTATAAACATTATCTCTACGTCCACAGCAGGACTCGAACCCGCAAACTCTGTATCAGAGTACACAGTACTTAATCACATGTACATGCACAAATGAATATCTAGTATGTATGTTAGAAGCAGCAGCAAGATGTGCGTGTCGTCATATGTGTTTATGAGACAGAAAGAAAAAGACACCAACAATCTTGCCATTGTGTAAAACAATTACAGGTTTCCGTTTCACACTCATTTGGTAGGACGGTAGAAGTTCTCTGGGTGGCGGCTATAATATATGTGTGTGTGTACTCACCTATTTGTACTCACCTATTTGTGGTTGCAGGGGTCGAGTCTTAGCTCCTGGCCCCGCCTATTCACCGGTTGCTACTGGGCCCTCTCTCTCCCCGCTCCATGAGCTTTATCAAACCTCGTCTTAAAACTGTGTATGGTTCCTGCCTCCACTACGTCATGTTCTAGGCTATTCCACTGCCTTACAACTCTATGACTGAAGAAATACTTCCTAATATCTCTCTGACTCATTTGTGTCTTCAACTTCCAATTGTGGCCTCTTGTTTCTGTGTCCCCTCCCTGGAACATCCTGTCTTTGTCCACCTTGTCTATTCCACGCAGTATTTTATATGTCGTTATCATGTCTCCCCTGACCCTCCTGTCTTCCAGTGTCGTCAGGCCGATTTCCCTTAATCTTTCTTCATAGGACATTCCCCTTAGCTCTGGAACTAACCTTGTCGCAAACCTTTGTACTTTCTCTAGTTTCTTGACGTGCTTTATCAAGTGCGGGTTCCAAACAGGTGCTGCATACTCCAGTATGGGCCTGACATACACGGTGTACAGTGTCTTGAACGATTCCTTACTAAGGTATCGGAATGCTGTTCTCAGGTTTGCCAGGCGCCCATATGCTGCAGCAGTTATCTGGTTGATGTGTGCTTCCGGAGACATGTTCGGTGTTATACTCACCCCAAGATCTTTCTCCTTGAGTGAGGTTTGCAGTCTTTGGCCACCTAGCCTATACTCGGTCTGTGGTCTTCTGTGCCCTTCCCCTATCTTCATGACTTTGCATTTGGCAGGATTAAATTCGAGAAGCCATTTGCTGGACCAGGTGTCCAGTCTGTCCAGGTCTCTTTGAAGTCCTGCCTGGTCCTCATCAGATTTAATTCTCCTCATTAACTTCACATCATCTGCAAACAGGGACACTTCTGAGTCTAACCCTTCCATCATGTCGTTCACATATACCAAAAATAGCACTTGTCCTAGGACCGACCCCTGTGGGACCCCGCTCGTCACAGGTGCCCACTGTGATACATCATTACGTACCATGACTCGTTGTTGCCTCCCTGTCAGGTATTCTCTGATCCATTGCAGTGCCCTTCCTGTTATATGCGCCTGATGCTCTAGCTTCTGCACTAATCTCTTGTGAGGAACTGTGTCAAAGGCCTTGCAGTCCAAGAAGATGCAATCAACCCACCCCTCTCTCTCGTGTCTTACTTCTGTTATTTTATCATAAAACTCCAGAAGGTTTGTGACACAGGATTTGCCTTCCATGAATCCGTGCTGGTTGGCATTTATACTCTTGTTCCAGGTGCTCCACCACTCTCCTCCTGATAATCTTCTCCATAATTTTGCATACTATACACGTCAATGACACAGGTCTATAGTTTAGTGCCTCTTTTCTGTCTCTTTTTTTAAAAATGGGAACTACATTTGCCGTCTTCCATACCTCAGGTAGTTGCCCAGTTTCCAGGGACGTGTTGAAGATTGTGGTAAGTGGCATGCACAACATATCTGCTCCCTCTCTAAGGACCCATGGGGAGATGTCCGGTCCCATTGCCTTTGAGGTATCGATGTCCCTTAGCAGTTTCTTCACCTCCTCCTCATCTGTATGTATGTCGTCCAACACTTGTTGGTGTATTCCTTGCTGGTGTCCCCATCTGGTCTGTCCCCCCAGAGTCCTTCCTGACTCTACTGTAAATACTTCCTTAAATCTCGTGTTGAGCTCCTCACATACCTCTTGATCGTTTCTTGTGAGTTCTCCACCTTCTTTCCTCAGCCTTATCACCTGGTCCTTGACTGTTGTCTTCCTCCTAATGTGGCTATACAGCAGTTTCGTGTCAGATTTGACTTTCGATGCTATGTCGTTTCCATACTGTCGCTGGGCCTCCCTCCTTATCTGTGCATACTCGTTTCTGGCTCTTCTACTAGTCTCCTTGTTTTCCTGGGTCCTATGCCTCCTGTACCTTTTCCATTCTCTGTTGCACTTAGTTTTTGCCTCCCTACACCTTCGGGTAAACCAAGGACTCGTTTTGGTCTTCCTATTATTTCTGTTTCCCTTGGGAACAAAACTTTCCTCTGCCTCCTTGCGCTTTGTTGCCACATATTCCATCATCTCGTTTACTGATTTTCCTACCATTTCTCTGTCCCACTGAACCTCCTGCAGGAAGTTTCTCATACCTGTGTAGTCCCCCCTTTTATAGTTTGGCCTGACCCCTTCAGTTCCTGTTACCTTCTCCACTTGTAACTCTACTATATAATCAAAACTCAGCACCACATGATCGCTAGCTCCAAGGGGCCTCTCGTAAGTGATGTCCTCAATGTCTGAACTGCTCAGGGTGAACACAAGATCCAGTCTTGCTGGCTCATCCTCCCCTCTCTCTCTGGTTGTGTCCCTGACATGTTGATGCATGAGGTTTTCAAGTACCACATCCATCATCGTGGCTCTCCATGTTTCGGGACCCCCATGTGGCTCCAGGTTTTCCCAGTCGATCTCCCTGTGGTTGAAATCGCCCATTACCAGTAACTTTGCTCTGCTCGAGTGAGCTCTTCTTGCCACCTCAGCCAGTGTGTCCACCATCACCCTGTTTTCTTCGTACTCCTCTCTTGGCCTCCTGCAGTTCTGTGGTGGGTTATACATCACTCCAATGACTACTTTATGTTCTCCGGACTGAATTGTACCTACAATGTAGTCTCTTTCTCCAATCATGTCCATGCCTTCCATTTCCTCAAATCCCCATCGGTGTTTTATGAGCAGTGCAACCCCTCCTCCCCCTCTACTCCTTCTATCTTTCCTCAGGATCTGATATCCCATTGGGAAGATTGTGTCTGTTATTGTCTCAGCGAGTTTTGTTTCTGTGACTGCTATGATGTCTGGGGATTTTTCACTGATTCTTTCGTTCCACTCCTCATGTTTATTCGTTATTCCATCCGCGTTTGTGTACCAAACTTTCAGTTTCTTTTCTATCATTGTGGTCATGCAAGAATATTGGGGTTGGGGGAGCGAGAGCCTTGGTGGGGGCCTATATGGGGCTGTGGTGTAGGTGGGGTTTGTGATGATGGGGGTGGGGTCAGAATGCCCATGAGGGACAGCTGTTGGGGTGAGGTTTGTGATATGGGGGTTGGTGGCAGAGGGAACAGTGAGTGGGTTGTAGTATAGGTTACTCAGTTGCGTTGGGAATGTCGTGGTTGGAGTCTTTTGGTGGGAGATTCTGTGGGGTGTGTTTGTCCTTCCTCCTGTGTCTGGGTCCTGCTCATCTTCGTCATTGCCTCTCGTTCCTCCTTGCGTCTCTGTACCCTCTCTTTCAGTGTAGTCCTTTCGTCTTGTGTTCTGTCGCGGTCGAGGTATACTCTCTGGTACCCCTGTTTGTCCCTCAGTCTTGCTTTCTCTTGCAGAATCCTGGTTCGAACTGATTCTTCCTTGAAAATTACTTTGACAGGCCGTATCCTTCCACTCGCAAACCACCCAATTCTCTGAAAATTTGTCACCTGGGTCATATCGCCCTCACCTATTGTTTTCATGATGCCTTCAATCATTTTTTTCTCCTCCTGTTTTATTTCTTCAAAGTTGTCCCCCTTGGCTTCTTGGAGCCCGTACACAAAAACTGACCTCGCCCTTTCCTCCTCCCACTGAGTCTCCATCTGCTTCCTCTGAGGCATTTTATTTCCTTCCATTGACATATGTGTGTGTGTGTGTATGTGTGTGTGTGTGTGTGTGTGTGTGTGTGTGTGTGTATGTGTGTGTATGTGTGTGTGTGTATGTGTGTGTGTGTACTCACCTAGTTGTGGTTGCAGGAGTCGAGCCATAGCTCCTGACCCCGCCTCTTTATTGATCGCTACTGCGTCACTCTCCCTGCACCATTAGCTTTATCATACCTCTGCTTAAAGCTATGAATCGATCCTGCCTCCACTACATCGCTTCCCAAACTATTCCACTTCCTGACTACTCTGTCACTGAAGAAATACTTCCTAACATCCCTGTGATTCATCTGTGTCTTCAATTTCCAAATGTGTCCCATTGTTACTGTGTCCCATTGCTGGAACATTGTCTCTGTCCACCTTGTCAATTCTTCTCAGTATTTTATATGTCGTTATCATGTTCCCCCCTATCTCTCCTGTCCTCCAGTGTCGTCAGGTCGATTTCCCTTAACCTCTCCTCGTAGGACATACCTCTTAGCTCTGGGACTAGTCTTGTTGCAAACCTTAGCACTTTCTCTAGTTTCTTTATGTGCTTAACCAGATGTGGGGTCCAGACTGGTGCCGCATACTCCAATATGGGCCTAACATACACAGTGTACAGGGTCCTGAACGATTCCTTATTAAGATGGTGGAATGCTGTTCTTAGGTTTGCTAGGCACCCATATGCTGCAGCAGTTATTTGGTTGATATGCGCCTGAAGAGAAGTGCCTGGTGTTATACTCACCCCAAGATCTTTTTCCTTGAGAGAGGTTTGTAGTCTCTGGCCCCCTAGACTATACTCCGTCTGCGGTCTTCTTTGCCCTTTCCCAGTCTTCATGACTTTGCACTTGGTGGGGTTGAACTCCAGGAGCCAATTTCTGGACCAGGCCTGCAGCCTGTCCAGATCCCTTTGTAGTTCTGCCTGGATTCTGGATTCTTCTCATCAACTTCACACTTTGGAGTCTATTCCTTCCATCATGTCGTTCACAAATACCAGAAACAGTGCCGGTCCTAGGACTGACCCTTGTGGAACCCCACTCGTCACAGGCGCCCACTCTGACACTTCGCCTCGTACCATGACTCGCTGCTGTCTTCCTGACAGGTATTTCTTGATCCATTGTAGTGCCTTCCCTGATATCCCTGCCTGGTCCTCCAGTTTTTGCACTAGTCTCTTATGTGGAACTGTGTCAAACGCCTTCTTTCAGTCCAAAAAAATGCAGTCTACCCACCCTTCTCTCTCTTGTCTTACTGCTATCACCCTGTCATAGAACTGCAGTAGGTTTCTGACACAGGATTTCCCGTCCCTGAAACTATTTTGGCTGTTGTTGATAAGCTCATTTCTTTCTAGGTGTTCCACCATTCTTCTGATAATCTTCTCCATGACTTTGCATACTGTACATGTCAGTGACACTGGTCTATAGTTTAGTGCTTCTCGTCTGTCTCCTTTTTTAAAAATTGGAACTACATTTGCTGTCTGCCATACCTCAGGTAATTTCTCTGTTTCGATAGACATGTTGAATATTGTTGTTAGGGGTACACATAGCGCCTCTGCTCCCTCTCTCAGGACCCATGGAGAGATGTTATCCGGCCCCATTGCCTTTGTGTGTGTGTGTGTGTGTGTGTGTGTGTGTGTGTGTGTGTGTGCGCGCGCGCGTTCGTGCTGTACTCAGTTATACTCACCCAGTTGAGGTTGCAGGGGTCGAGTACTAGCTCCTGGCCCTGCCTCTACACTGGTCGCTACTAGGTCACTCTGAACCATGAGCTTTATCATACCTCTGCTTAAAGCTATGACTGGATCCTGCCTCCACTACATCGCTTCCCAAACTATTCCACTTCCTGACAACTCTGTGACTGAAGAAATACTTCCTAACATCCCTGTGATTCATCTGAGTCTTCAACTTCCAACTGTGTCCCCTTGCTGCTGTGTCCCATCTCTGGAACATCCTGTTTCTGTCTACCTTTTTTTTTTTTTTTGTTTCCAGAAAATATTTATATTACAAATAATTTTTTAAAGTATTAAAATGCTTAGAAATCACAGTTAGAGCAGTTTATATCGACAGCCCCAACTGCCTGATCCAGACTGGGGTTTGACAGTTGTGGCAGGAGTATGTTGGCAGTGCTGCTGATCTTGCAGTGCTTGTGGATCATGTGTCACTGGTCACATGTAACTTTTCTACAGCACTTTCAACATGAAAAGGTCTGTTGACAGTTACTTGAAGAGGTTGAGGCACAGACAAACCTTCGGCTCTTTAATGTTACTTTCCTGAATAGGAAGGGCTGGGATGTCAAATGTAGAATTTAAAAGAGTATCCCCTTTGTTGACATCTGACACACTGCTATAATCAGGGATTCTCAACTTTTTCGTCCATTATTAACCCTCTCGGCTTGATTTTTTTCTCCCTTTACCCTCTTACTTCCATACAAAAAAAAAATTATCCCCATCATAAAGGGACAGAAAAACAAAGCCAGAAAAAAATAAATAATTCAGGATTTGCACAAAAATAAATCAAATATTTACCCCTTGCACTGTAATTTTTGACCCCCAAGTCGTAAATTTACCCCTGGTTAAGAATGAAGCCGATGAATGGTGACAACCCCAGTTATCACGCTGTCAACAAATCCAATTTACTTCGTTTAAACATGTTAGTATAGTACTAAATCTACACACACAAACATCACGAGTGTTATCGTGTCCGTAAAATGCATTAGACATTAAATATTCAAGCCATTCAGATATATACTTGCATATATTAACTTGTTTTAACGGGAGTTATAAAGTTCACATCATTTTACAGACAAAATTGGCAGATGTGTAACTCTGGTCATAGACAACCTACACATGCCACTACCTGTATGAATTTTGCCCTAGTTACCGTACACCAGTATTAGATATTTGAAGCCGAATGGGGGAGGCTTTTTTGTTTATGAATGAAAGAAAAGCGAAATTTTGGAAGGGAAAAAAATCATTCAACCACTTAAAGTTGATAATAATAATAATAATAATAATAATAATAATAATATAGAGGGAAGGAAGATTTTCAAAAAAGTGTTTGTCCACGTGACTAAATTCGGCCGAGGGACTGATACAAAACATCGATACCATGCCTAACCCTTCTAGGGTAGGGTAGGTGCCTGAGCCCGAGCCTTTAGCTCATAAGACTGTCATTCCCATTTGCCCCCTTGGGACGGGGATGGCAGACCAGAGAGGCCTAGCTTGTGGCTAGGCCTAGGGACAGTTGGTCCCAAAGATGAGGAGGTACTTGTGCCTCCTCCCATGGGAGACTTAGGTCTCAGACACTCCCTAAAGAGGGAGCCAAGGCCGGGCCACCACTTGGAAAAGGCCCGGGCCGGGAGAATACCGGCTAATCTTTAATAATAATAATAATAATAATGATACAAAATAAAGCAAATTGACACGAACTCAGTACAATGGCAATCCAAAGCTCACAATAAGATAATCCTCAGAAGGTTTGAAGACGATCGAATGAGGCATTTACAAATTGTCGCATAAAAACTATTATTTCTGTTATCCCAAGTTCTTCATTACAACTGAGAAATTAGCACCTAAAAGGCAAAAAAAAAAATAAATCCAAAAGTTTATCTGATTAAGATACACCAATGCTTAAGGTTTAAACCCGATCAAAAGAGGCATTCTCTAGTTACTGTATGAAAAACAACTTGTTAAATATAATTGCCTAATGGAAATTTATTAAGCAAGAAATCAACGCAAACGTTTGTGTGAGTGAAGTCCAACATCACAATAGGTAACTACCTACCACTGGTAGTGGCCCGTCAATAGGTAACTACCTACCACTGATAGTGGCCCGTCAATAGGTAACTACCTACCACTGGTAGTGGCCCGTCAATAGGTAACTACCTACCACTAGTAGTGGCCCGTCAATAGGTAACTACCTACCACTGGTAGTGGCCCGTCAATAGGTAACTACCTACCACTGGTAGTGGCCCGTCAATAGGTAACTACCTACCACTGGTAGTGGCCCGTCAATAGGTAACTACCTACCACTGGTAGTGGCCCGTCAATAGGTAACTACCTACCACTGGTAGTGGCCCGTCAATAGGTAACTACCTACCACTGATAGTGGCCCGTCAATAGGTAACTACCTACCATTGGTAGTGGCCCGTCAATAGGTAACTACCTACCACTGGTAGTGGCCCGTCAATAGGTAACTACCTACCACTGGTAGTGGCCCGTCAATAGGTAACTACCTACCACTGGTAGTGGCCCGTCAATAGGTAACTACATTCCATTAAACAATTCCAAGTTTATTATCCATATAACAAAATAAATAGATATTTACACAGCTTATTATTGTAGGGTTCCCGCCATCCTGTCTATAAGCTGTATCAGCCTTTAAAGACTCCAGACATATAGAAGAGGCGGAGTGAAGTTATTTCACTGACAAATTGGCACCAACATCGCAGTAAGTATGGCAACTGTCTTGTAAGTGAAATAAGTCACTGGTGAAAGTTTGAAACCTGCCGGAAGAATCTTTCTCAAATTACCGCCCGGAAAAGCAAAATATTGAATGGTTTATGTTGTTGACCAGAGGTCACGTGGACATGACCCTTTCAATTATATTAACACTGAAAATTTTATGCGGATCGGATGAAGTGTTCTCAAGTTATGAATGAAAGAGTTGGGGAAGGAAGATAAAATAAAGTGGCAGATATTTGAAAGTATCCTAAGTGAAAGAAATATGCACATTACACCCTCCTGCCATATGACACACACACACACACACACACACACACACACCACACACACACACACACGCACACGCGCGCGCGCGTGCGCGCGCGCAAACAACCTCACAAAGCCATTCGAACTTTTTGCATTGTTTCTGTCTCCGGCGTCGACTGAGGCCTCAGCGTGACCAGGTGTTGAAAGCCACATAAAGCCGGAAACCACAGGGATCCGTGTTCCATAGGGCGGGTGCGAGGATTCTCACCACACACACACACACACACACACACACACACACACACACACACACACACACACACACACACACACACACACACACACACACACACACACACACACACACACACACACACACAGGAAGGCTGCGAGGCCCCCCCACCACACTTTCACAAACTCACAGGGCGGGTGCGAGGCTGACCATCACACACGCACTCACACCTAGAAAGAAAAAGCTTATAAACGACAACCAGCACGTTTCAGGGAAGGAAAATCCTGAGTCACAAACCTACTGGAGTTTTATGTCAAGGTGACAGAAGTAAGACACGAGAGAGAGGGGTGGATAGACTGCATTTTCTTGGTTTGCAGGAAGGCCTTCGACACAGTTCCTCACAAGAGAGTAATGCAAAAGCTTGAGGATCAGGCACGTATAACAGGAAAGGCTCAGAGAATATCAGACATGGAGGCAACAACGATTCATGGTATGTGACGAGGTGTCAGAGTGGGCGCCTGTGACAAGCGGGGTTCCAAAGGAGTCAGTCCTAGGACCTGTGCTTTTTTTGGTATATGTGAATGACATAACGGAAGGGATAGACTCAGCAGTGTCCCTGTTTGCAGATGATGTGAAGTTAATGAAGAAAATTAAATTGGTCGAGGATCACGCAGGACTACAAACAAAGAGACGTGGACAGGCTACAAGCCTGGTCCAGCAACTGGCTCCTTGAATTTAACCCTGCCAAATGCAAAGTCATGAACATCGGGGAAGGGCAAAGAAGGCCGCAGACAGAGTATAGTCTAGGTGGCCAAAGACTGCAAACCTCACTCATGGGAAAAGATCTTGGGGTGAATATAATACCGAGCACATCTCCTGTGGCACACATCAATCAGATAACTACTGCAGCACACGGGCGTCTGGCAAACTTAAGAATAGCGTTCCAATACCTCAGTAAGGAATCGTTCAAGACTCTGTACACCATATAGGTCAGGCCCATATTGGAGTATGTAGCACCAGTTTGGAATCCACACCTGGTCAAGCACGTCAAAAAATTAGAGAAAGTGCAAAGGTTTGCAACAAGACTAGTTCCAGAGCTAAGGGGATTGGCCTACGAAGAAAGGTTAAGAGAAATCGGCCTGACGACACTGGAGGACAGGAGGGTCAAGGAAGACATGATAACTACATGTAAAATTTTGCGAGGAATTGACAAGGTGGACAGACAGGATGTTCCAGATATGGAACACAGAAACAAGAGGTCACAATTGCAAGTTGAAGACTCCTATGAGTCAAATGAATGTTAGGAAGTATTTCTTCAGTAATTGAGTTGTCAGGCAGTGGAATAGCCTAGAAAGTGACGTAGTGAAAGCAGGAACCACACATAGTTTTAAGACGAGGTTTGATAAAGCTCATGGAGTAGGGAGAGAGAGGACTTAGTAGCAATCAGTAAAGAGGCGGCGCCAGGAGCTATGAATCGACCCCGGCAACCACAAATAGGTGAATACACTCACAGGGCGGGTGCGAGGCTTCCCACCACACACTCTCACACACTCACAGCGTGGGTGTGAGGCTTCACACCACACTCTCACACACTCACAGCGTGGGTGCGAAGCTTCCCACCACACACTCTCACACACTCACAGCGTGGGTGTGAGGCTTCACACCACACTCTCACACACTCACAGCGTGGGTGTGAGGCTTCCCACCACACACTCTCACACACACTCACAGCGTGGGCGTGAGGCTTCCCACCACACACACACACACACTCACAGCGTGGGTGTGAGGCTTCCCACCACACACTCTCACACACTCACAGCGTGGGTGTGAGGCTTCCCACCACACACTCTCACACACTCACAGCGTGGGTGCGAGGCTTCCCACCACACACACTCTCACACACTCACAGCGTGGATGCGAGGCTTCCTACCACACACTCATACACTCACAGCGTGGGTGCGAGGCTTCCCACCACACTCTCACACATTCAAAGGGGGGTGTGATGCTTCCAACCACACACTCTCACACACTCAAAGGGAGGTGTGAGGCTTCCCACCACACACTCTCACACACTCAAAGGGAGGTGCGAGGCTTCCCACCACACACACTCACACACTGAAAAAGGGGGTGCGAGGCTACCCACCACATACTCTCACACACTCAAAGGGGGTGTGAGGCTTCCCACCACACACACTCACACACTGAAAAAGGGGGTGCGAGGCTACCCACCACATACTCTCACACACTCAAAGGGGGTGTGAGGCTTCCCACCACACACTTTCACACACTCAAAGGGGTGTGAGGCTTCCCACCACACACTCACACACACTCAAAGGGGGGTGTGAGGCTACCCACCACACACTCTCACACACTCAAAGGGGGTGTGAGGCTTCCCACCACACACACTCACACACTCAAAGGGGGTGTGAGGCTTCCCACCACACACACTCACACACTCAAAGGGGGTGTGAGGCTTCCCACCACACACTTTCACACACTCAAAGGGGGGTGTGAGGCTACCCACCACACACTCTCACACACTCAAAGGGGGTGTGAGGCTTCCCACCACACACACTCACACACTCAAAGGGGGTGTGAGGCTTACCACCACACACACTCACACACTCAAAGGGTGGTGTGAGGCTTCCCACCACACACTCTCACACACTCAGAGGGGTGTGAGGCTTCCCACCACACACACTCTCACACACTCACAGCGTGGATGCGAGGCTGCGTGGGTGCGAGGCTTCCCACCACACACACTCACACACTCAAAGGGGGTGTGAGGCTTCCCACCACACACACTCACACACTCAAAGGGGGTGTGAGGCTTCCCACCACACACACTCACACACTCAAAGGGGGTGTGAGGCTTCCCACCACACACACTCACACACTCAAAGAGGGGTGCGAGGCTTCCCACCACACACACTCTCACACACTCACAGCGTGGATGCGAGGCTTCCTACCACACACTCATACACTCACAGCGTGGGTGCGAGGCTTCCCACCACACTCTCACACATTCAAAGGGGGGTGTGATGCTTCCCACCACACACTCTCACACGCTCAAAGGGGGTGTGAGGCTTCCCACCACACACACTCACACACTTAAAAAGGGGGTGCGAGGCTACCCACCACATACTCTCACACACTCAAAGGGGGTGTGAGGCTTCCCACCACACACTCTCACACACTCAAAGGGGGGTGTGAGGCTTCCCACCACATACTCTCACACACTCAAAGGGGGTGTGAGGCTTCCCACCACACACTTTCACACACTCAAAGGGGTGTGAGGCTTCCCACCACACACTCACACACACTCAAAGGGGGGTGTGAGGCTACCCACCACACACTCTCACACACTCAAAGGGGGTGTGAGGCTTCCCACCACACACACTCATACACTGAAAGGGGGTGTGAGGCTTCCCACCACACACACTCACACACTCAAAGGGGGTGTGAGGCTTCCCACCACACACACTCACACACTCAAAGAGGGGTGTGAGGCTTCCCACCACACACACTCACACACTCAAAGAGGGGTGTGAGGCTTCCCACCACACACACTCACACACTCAAAGGGGGGTGTGAGGCTTCCCACCACACACACTCACACACTCAAAGGGGGGTGTGAGGCTTCCCACCACACACACTCACACACTCAAAGGGGGGTGTGAGGCTTCCCACCACACACACTCACACACTCAAAGGGAGGTGTGAGGCTTCCTACGACACACACTCGCACACTCAAACGGGGGTGTGAGGCTTCCCACCACACACTCTCACACACTCAAAGAGGGGTGTGAGGCTTCCCACCACACACACACACACACGCACACTCAAAGGGGGGTGTGAGGCTTCCCACCACACACACTCACACACACTCAAAGGGGGGTGTGAGGCTTCCCACCACACACACTCACACACTCAAAGAGGGGTGTGAGGCTTCCCACCACACACACACACACACACACTCAAAGGGGGGTGTGAGGCTTCCCATCACACACACTCACACACACTCAAAGGGGGGTGTGAGGCTTCCCACCACACACACTCACACACTCAAAGAGGGGTGTGAGGCTTCCCACCACACACACTCACACACTCAAAGAGGGGTGTGAGGCTTCCCACCACACACACACACACACACACTCAAAGGGGGGTGTGAGGCTTCCCACCACACACACTCACACACACTCAAAGGGGGGTGTGAGGCTTCCCACCACACACACTCACACACTCAAAGAGGGGTGTGAGGCTTCCCACCACACACACACACACACACACACTCAAAGGGGGGTGTGAGGCTTCCCATCACACACACTCACACACACTCAAAGGGGGGTGTGAGGCTTCCCACCACACACACTCACACACTCAAAGAGGGGTGTGAGGCTTCCCACCACACACACTCACACACTCAAAGAGGGGTGTGAGGCTTCCCACCACACACACTCACACACTCAAAGGGGGGTGTGAGGCTTCCCATCACACACACTCACACACTCAAAGAGAGGTGTGAGGCTTCCCACCACACACTCACACACACTCAAAGGGGGGTGTGAGGCTTCCCACCACACACACTCACACACTCAAAGAGGGGTGTGAGGCTTCCCACCACACACACACACACACTCAAAGAGGGGTGTGAGGCTTCCCACCACACACACTCACACACTCAAAGGGGGGTGTGAGGCTTCCCATCACACACACTCACACACTCAAAGAGAGGTGTGAGGCTTCCCACCACACACACTCACACACTCAAAGAGGGGTGTGAGGCTTCCCACCACACACACTCACACACTCAAAGGGGGGTGTGAGGCTTCCCATCACACACACTCACACACTCAAAGAGGGGTGTGAGGCTTCCCACCACACACACTCACACACTCAAAGGGGGGTGTGAGGCTTCCCATCACACACACTCACACACACTCAAAGAGGGGTGTGAGGCTTCCCATCACACACACTCACACACACTCAAAGAGGGGTGTGAGGCTTCCCACCACACACACTCACACACTCAAAGGGGGGTGTGAGGCTTCCCATCACACACACTCACACACTCAAAGAGGGGTGTGAGGCACCACACACACTCACACACTCAAAGGGGGGTGTGAGGCTTCCCATCACACACACTCAAACACACTCAAAGAGGGGTGTGAGGCTTCCCACCACACACACTCACACACTCAAAGGGGGGTGTGAGGCTTCCCATCACACACACTCACACACTCAAAGAGGGGTGTGAGGCTTCCCACCACACACACTCACACACTCAAAGGGGGGTGTGAGGCTTCCCATCACACACACTCACACACACTCAAAGAGGGGTGTGAGGCTTCCCACCACACACACTCACACACTCAAAGGGGGGTGTGAGGCTTCCCATCACACACACTCACACACACTCAAAGAGGGGTGTGAGGCTTCCCACCACACACACTCACACACTCAAAGGGGGGTGTGAGGCTTCCCACCACACACACTCACACACTCAAAGGGGGGTGTGAGGCTTCCCACCACACTCTCACACATCAACAAAAGGCTCTGTTCCCTTAACACGGACGAAAAAAAAATGGTTAAGAAATCTTTTACTGAAGACTTGCACCAGGGTACTGCTGGGGAGAGAGAGAGAGAGAGAGAGAGAGAGAGAGAGAGAGAGTATAGAGTCCATGAACTACATCCTTTCTGTACTTCATCTGTTACATTTTTGGTAGCTTTAAATGTATCAGAGAAAATTTTAGGAAGGACTTAATTTCAAATGAGTTCTTGCTAATTGACCAGTTTTATCTATTCGGCACGACATATATATACATACACACATATATTTATTAACACCTCGGCCATTTCCCACCAAGGTAAGATGATCTGAAAAATAAGAATCTTTCACCATTATTCACTCCATCACTGTCTTGCCAGAGGGGCTCCTATACTACAGTTAAATTGCAATATATCAACACCCTCCACCTCCAGGACTCAAGTCCGGACTGCTGGTTTCCCTGAATCCCTTCATAAATGTTACTCTCGTCACACCCCAACAGCACGTCAAGTCATAACAACCATTTGTCTCAATTCACTCCTATCTAACACGTTCACGCTCGCTTGCTGGAAGTCCAAGCCCTTCTTACACAAAACCTCCTTGACAACCTCCTACCAGCCTTTCCTAGGACGACCCCTACCCACCTTCCCTCCACTACAGATTTACACTCTCTCCAAGTTATTCTATTTTGTTCCATCCTATCTAAATGTCCAAACCACCTCAACAACCCTTCCTGAGCGCTCTGTATAATACTTTTAGAAGCCCTTCACCTTCTAATCTCCGAACTACGGATTCTCTGCATTATATTCGCACGGCACATTGCCCTCAGACACGACATCGCCACTGCTTCCAACCTCCTTGTTTGCAACATTCATCACCCATGCATCGCACCCACATAAGAGCGTTGGTATAATTATACTCTTATACATTACCGTCTTCGCTTCCATGGCTAATGTTATTTGTCTTCAAAGACTCCTCAGCGCACCATTCACCTTTTCCCCCTTATCAATTCTATGATTCACCTTGTCTTTCATAGACCCATCTGCTGACAAGTCCACTCCCAAATATCTGAATACATTCACCTCCTCCACACTCTCTCCCTCCAATCTAATATCCAGTCTTTCATCACCTAATTTTTTTGTTATCCTCATCATCTTACTCTTTACTATATTCACTTTTATAAACACACAATGTACCACTTGCAGTGTATCACGAGCACTGTGGCAAAGTGGACTTCGAGTGTAGGTCCAGAAATTCCGCCAGTGTGTCATAAGACACCGCCCAGAGTGAACAATGATTTGTACAAACCAATACTTGTCATGTTATAGCGAAGAGACTCTCTCAAGGACTGCAGAGATAAAACACTAACAACTTCAGGCAATATGGTATCCCAGTGAATAACATCTCTTGTAAAAAAAAAAATAATGTACTCAGTCATTTTAAGCCGCCTGCCACGATGATTCTCTCCACTGCGTCTCCTATCATGCCTCCTTAATTTCGTGTTACCCATGAACTCGGCAATTCTGGGTGTAAACTTAATTTACGTGGATGAAGAACTAGGCTGAACCAAAAGTGACTACTGAGGGAGACTACTTGTCATTCATCGCCACTCACACATCTCGATAACTGCTGCTTAGTGTTCCAATCACTTATCCTCTCCTTAAAATTCTTACCTTTGTTATAAGCCTTTCGTTTACTAATATTCTATGTAGTACTTTGTCGAATGCCTTTTTAAGTTGTGTTGCACTGCGTGTGTGGGCACTTACTGCTCAAAACTGTTTTAACTGTAGCTGTCGAGCTGCAATGCAGCTTATAGACAGGAGACTTTATTGCAATGACTGTTTTTTTTCTGGTCAACATATTACTATTTTCTGGAGAATATATAATACTGTCCCTCGTTATAATTTTTATTAGTTTGCCCACAACTGATATCAAGTTGACGAGGCGACATTAACTGGATCCCATTATGAGTTCTGTAGATGTGAATAAGTAGTATTTACAGTCTCCTTCATCATTCACAATCTCCTGCATCATTTACAATCTTCTGCATCATTTACAATCTGTATCATTTACAATCTGCATAATTTGCAATTTCCTACACCATTTACAATCACCTACATCGTTTACAGTAAGGACACACATAGACTGGCCTCGCCCACCTTCCCTGAATTAAGGACACGCTTGTTATGGCTGGCCTCGCCCACCTTCCCTGAATTAAGGACACGCTTGTTATGGCTGGCCTCGCCCACCTTCCCTGAATTAAGAACACACTTGGAATGCCTGGCCTCGCCCACCTTCCCTGAATTAAGGACACGCTTGTTATGGCTGGCCTCGCCCACCTTCCCTGAATTAAGGACACACTTGGAATGCCTGGCCTCGCCCACCTTCCCTGAATTAAGAACACGCTTGTTATGGCTGGCCTCGCCCACCTTCCCTGAATTAAGAACACGCTTGTTATGGCTGGCCTCGCCCACCTTCCCTGAATTAAGGACACACTTGGAATGCCTGGCCTCGCCCACCTTCCCTGAATTAAGGACACGCTTGTTATGGCTGGCCTCGCCCACCTTCCCTGAATTAAGAACACGCTTGTTATGGCTGGCCTCGCCCACCTTCCCTGAATTAAGGACACACTTGGAATGCCTGGCCTCGCCCACCTTCCCTGAATTAAGGACACACTTGTTATGGCTGGCCTCGCCCACCTTCCCTGAATTAAGGACACACTTGTTATGGCTGGCCTCGCCCACCTTCCCTGAATTAAGGACACGCTTGTTATGGCTGGCCTCGCCCACCTTCCCTGAATTAAGGACACACGTGTTATGGCTGGCCGCGCCCACCTTCCCTGAATTAAGGACACACTTGTTATGGCTGGCCTCGCCCACCTTCCCTAAATTAAGGACACACTTGGAATGCCTGGCCTCGCCCACCTTCCCTGAATTAAGGACACACTTGTTATGGCTGGCCTCGCCCACCTTCCCTGAATTAAGGACACACTTGGAATGCCTGGCCTCGCCCACCTTCCCTGAATTAAGGACACACTTGTTATGGCTGGCCTCGCCCACCTTCCCTGAATTAAGGACACACTTGTAATGGCTGGCCTCGCCCACCTTCCCTGAATTAAGGACACACTTGGAATGCCTGGCCTCGCCCACCTTCCCTGAATTAAGAACACGCTTGTTATGGCTGGCCTCGCCCACCTTCCCTGAATTAAGGACACACTTGTTATGGCTGGCCTCGCCCACCTTCCCTGAATTAAGGACACACTTGGAATGGCTGGCCTCGCCCACCTTCCCTGAATTAAGGACACACTTGGAATGCCTGGCCTCGCCCACCTTCCCTGAATTAAGAACACGCTTGTTATGGCTGGCCTCGCCCACCTTCCCTGAATTAAGGACACGCTTGTTATGGCTGGCCTCGCCCACCTTCCCTGAATTAAGGACACGCTTGTTATGGCTGGCCTCGCCCACCTTCCCTGAATTAAGAACACACTTGGAATGGCTGGCCTCGCCCACCTTCCCTGAATTAAGGACACGCTTGTTATGGCTGGCCTCGCCCACCTTCCCTGAATTAAGAACACGCTTGTTATGGCTGGCCTCGCCCACCTTCCCTGAATTAAGGACACGCTTGTTATGGCTGGCCTCGCCCACCTTCCCTGAATTAAGGACACGCTTGTTATGGCTGGCCTCGCCCACCTTCCCTGAATTAAGGACACGCTTGTTATGGCTGGCCTCGCCCACCTTCCCTGAATTAAGAACACGCTTGTTATGGCTGGCCTCGCCCACCTTCCCCACACTGAATGCCTGGCCTCGCCCACCTTCCCTGAGAACACACAATTAAGGACTTTATGACCTTCCCGGACAAGGTGGCCTAAGAAATGGCACCTCTTCCGTCACCTGTTAAGGACACACTTTAATGTGTCATGTTATTTAATGTGTTGCGTCTTATTCTGTAAGGTGTTATAATTGACATTAAGACTGAGGAGGAGAAAGGGGAAGGGAAGGAGGATAAGGAAGAGGAAAAGGAGGGTGGGAGAGGAGGGAGAAGAGAAGGGGGAGGAGGAGAAGGAGAAGAGACAGAAGAAGAGACAGCTAACCCCCCCTCCTAATCGGGAGATAAAGACAGAGTCATGGAGTAAGGTGAGTATAGAAAAGGGAGATAGGAAAAATATCAAAATGTTTCGTGGGAGGGTGAAGAAAGGGATAGTGAAAGGGAAAAGAGTAAGGAAGGCTTGGTTTGTGTCCAGGGAAGGGAGCTTAAAGGGATGGTGAAGAGAAGATAAAAGTGATGGGGAAGGTGAGGTAAGGAAGGTGAGGTAAACAGTCACCAGACCACCATTGTTCCACCACGCGCCGCTCTGACTCACAAGTCAACTGTAATAACTAGAAAAGAAAAAAGAATACACGAAAAGGTAGTGTGACGCTGAAGTGATGACGGTGCTGCTACGATGGTGGTGCTGACGGTGCTGCCACGATGATGGTGCTGAAGTGCTGCCACGATTGTGGTGCTGACGTTGCTGTCACGATGGTGGTGCTGACGTGCTGCCACGATGGTGGTACTGACGTTGCTGTCACGATGGTGGTGCTGATGTGCTGCCACGATGGTGGTGCTGACGTTGCTGCCACGATGGTGGTGCTGACGCGCTGCCACGATGGTGGTGCTGACGTTTCTGTCACGATGGTGGTGCTGATGTGCTGCCACGATGGTGGTGCTGACGTTGCTGCCACGATGGTGGTGCTGACGTGCTGCCACGATGGTGGTGCTGACGTTGCTGCCACGATGGTGGTGCTGACGTGCTGCCACGATGGTGGTGACGTTGCTGCCACGATGGTGGTGATGATGTGCTGCCACGATGGTGGTGCTGACGTGCTGCCACGATGGTGGTGCTGACGTGCTGCCACGATGATGGTGCTGACATTGCTGCCACGATGGTGGTGCTGACGTGCTGCCACGATGGTGGTGCTGACGTTGCTGCCACGATGGTGGTGCTGACGTGCTGCCACGATGGTGGTACTGATGTGCTGCCACGATGGTGGTGCTGACGTTGCTGCCACGATGGTTGTGCTGACGTGCTGCCACGATGGTGGTACTGATGTGCTGCCACGATGGTGGTGCTGACGTTGCTGCCACGATGGTGGTGCTGACGTGCTGCCACGATGGTGGTACTGGTGTGCTGCCACGATGGTGGTGCTGACGTTGCTGTCACGATGGTGGTGCTGATGTGCTGCCACGATGGTAGTGCTGATGTTGCTGTCACGATGGTGGTGCTGACGTGCTGCCACGATGGTGCTGACGTGCTGCCACGATGGTGGTGCTGATGTGCTGCCACGATGGTGGTGCTCATGTGCCGCCACGATGGTGGTGCTCATGTGCTGCCACGATGGTGGTGCTGACGTGCTGTCACGATGGTGGTGGTGCTGACGTGCTGTCACGATGGTGGTGCTGATGTGCTGCCACGATGGTGGTGCTGATGTGCTGCCATGATGGTGGTGCTGATGTGCTGCCACGATGGCGATGCTGACGGTGCTGCCACGATGGTGGTGCTGACGGTGCTGCCACGATGGTAGTGCTGATGTGCTGCCACGATGGTGAGGTTGACGGTGCTGCCACGATGGTGCTGATGTGCTGCCACGATGGTTGTCCTGACGTGCTGCCACGATGGTTGTGCTGACGTGCTGCTACGATGGTGGTGCTGACGTGCTGCCACGATGGTGGTGCCGACGTGCTGCCACGATGGTGCTGACGTGCTGCCACGATGGTGATGCTGACTGTGCTGCCACGATGGAGGTGCTGATATGCTGCCACGATGGTGCTGACGTGCTGCCACGATGGTGATGCTGACGGTGCTGCCACGATGGTGGTGCTGTGCTGCCACGATTGTGGTGCTGACGTGCTGCCACGATGGTTGTGCTGACGTGCTGCTACGATGGTGGTGCTGACGTGCTGCCACGATGGTGGTGCCGACGTGCTGCCACGATGGTGCTGACGTGCTGCCACGATGGTGATGCTGACTGTGCTGCCACGATGGAGGTGCTGATGTGCTGCCACGATGGTGCTGACGGTGCTGCCACGATGGTGGTGCTGTGCTGCCACGATGGTGGTGCTGACGTGCTGCCACGATGGTTGTGCTGACGTGCTGCCACGATGGTGGTGCTGACATGCGTGTTACCACGGTGATGGTGCTGACGTGCTGCCACGATAATGGTGCTGATGCGCTGATACGATGGTTGTGCTGACGTGCTGCCACGATGGCGGTGCTGACGTTGCTGCCACGATGGCGGTGCTGACGTTGCTGCCACGATGGTGGTGCTGATGTGCTGCCACGATGATGGTGCTGATGTTGCTGCCACGATGGTGGTGCTGATGTGCTGCCACGTTGGTGATGACGTTGCTGTCACGATGGTGGTGCTGACGTGCTGCCACGATGGTGATGCTGACGGTGCTGCCACGATGGTGATGCTGACGGTGCTGCCACGATGGTGGTGCTGATGTGCTGCCACGATGGTGGTGCTGATGTTGCTGTCACGATGGTGGTGCTGATGTTGCTGCCACGATGGTGGTGCTGACGTGTTGCTACGATGGTGCTGACGTGCTGCCACGATGGTGGTGCTGATGTGCGGCCACGATGGTAATGCTGACGGTGCTACCACGATGGTGATACTGACGTGCTGCCACGATGATGGTGTTTCACGTGCTGCCACGATGGTGGTGCTGACGTGCTCTCACGATGGTTGTGCTCACGTACTGCTACAATGGTGGTGCTGACGTGCTTCCACGATAATGGTGCTGACGTGCTACCACGATAATGGTGCTGACGTGCTACCACGATAATGGTGCTGACGTGCTACCACGATAATGGTGCTGACGTGCTACCACGATAATGGTGCTGAAGTGCTGCCACGATAATGGTGCTGACGTGCTACCACGATAATGGTGCTGACGTGCTACCACGATAATGGTGCTGGCGTGCTACCACGATAATGGTGCTGACGTGCTACCACGATAATGGTGCTGACGTGCTACCACGATAATGGTGCTGATGTGCTGCCACGATAATGGTGCTGACGTGCTGCCACGATGCTGGTGCTGACGTACTGCTACAATGGTGGTGCTGACGTGCTGATACGATGGTGATGGTGATGTACTGTCACGATGGTAGTGGTGACGTGCTACCACAATAGTGGTGGTGGTGACGTGCTCCAACGATGGTGGTGGTGATGTGCTACCACAATGATAGTGGTAGTGGTGAAGTGCTCCCATAATTGTGGTGGTAGTGGTGAACTGCTCCAACGATGGTAGTCGTGACGTGTTTCTTCAGTGGTGGTGGTGGCGTGACGTGCTCCACGATGATGGTATTGGTGGTGACGTGACATGCTTCCACGATGATGATGACTGTGATGACGTGCTCCAGCTATTGCTGTAGTGTTGACATAATTCCACAACGGTGATAATTAGACAGTGACATCTTCCGACAAGGGTTATAGTGATGATGGTGATGGTGACATCTCATCAAAAAGGTTGTAGGGATGGTAGTGATGGTGACATCTCACTACAAGGGTTGTATTGAAGGTGATTGTGATATCTCACCAAAATGGTTGCAGTGTTCGTGGTGATGGTGACATCTCACAGCAAGGGGGATGGTGACTTCCCACAAGGGTGGTGGTGACATCTTCCTACAAGGGAGGTGGTGATATCTTCCCACAAGGGTAGTGGTGGTGACATCTTCCCACAAAGGTGGTGGTGGTGGTAACATCTTCCCACAAGGGTGGTGGTGTTGTAGTCGGTGACATCTTCCCACAAGGGTGGTGGTGTTGGAATCGGTGACATCTTCCCACAAGGGTGGTGGTGTTGGAATCGGTGACATCTTCCCACAAGGGTGGTGGTGGTGACATCTTCCCACTAGGGTGGTGGTGACATCTTCCTACAAGGGAGGTGGTGGTGGTGACATCTCACAAGGTGGTGACATCTTCCTACAAGGGAAGTGGTGGTGGTGACATCTTCCCAGAAGGGTGGTATTGGTGGTGACATCTTCCCACATGGGGGTGGTGACATCTTCCCACAAGGGTGGTGGTGGTAATGGTGATGAAGACTTCTTCCCACAAGGGTGGTGATATTGGTGATGGTGATGGCGACATCATCTTGGTGAGTTCTCGGTCACTTCACGTCTCTTCGGGTATTATTATGTCTTCCCTCAGAACAGTTATCCTGAGGTTTTCTCTTCATGGATATACGTGTGTGTGTCCAGAGGTTTTCCAACTCTCACAGTACTGACCCACTGTCATGTTCCATACTACAAACACTGTAATATTGTCAATACAACATGTACATGAGAATAAAGATAAGCATGAGAAAGAGAATGAGACAGACAGAAAGGAAGTGTTTCAAAGGACTGAAATCAAACTTTTTGCAAACCTTTCAAGTATATCGGACACCTGATATCATTACCCACAAGAAGACTGCAACACTCACCTCTTTGACAACAACAAGGAAATCCTTCAAGTTGTCTGAGTTACAGCCTGGAATGATTCCACGAGGAAGCACATTCGCAAGAGACTGGAATCCGAGCTTGGCTATTCACTAGATATATTTCCAAATAACACGGAAAAGGTGTTGATGGTTCCCGACAGCGCGTGGAAGACAACACAGATTCCTGAACAAACTTTTACCGTGACGACAACGATGTCCCAATAGAAACTTGTTCTGCAACTATGTCTTTCCTTCAATATTATCGGTAAGAAGCTATTTGGCTCCATCCTAACAAGTATATCATTAATTGATGTAGTCATGGAAAATCAATCTCTGCATAGGGATCTCAGGGTTGAGAGAGCCAAGTCGACCAGTGTCAACAAGATCTTTACTCAAACTTCATCAAAGATCCGGTGAGCCGTCTCGTACAGCTCATCTGAAGTGTACGATGGTACTTCTCCATACCGGAGATCCTGATATTAACATTCAGTCACGCAGGGTCACCACTCTGGTCCAGTCATTTATCCAGGACGTAGTATGTGGTGTAACATGTGGATAACATTAACATTAACTGCCTTCTTATATAATACAACACCGACTGTAAACATTAAGATCACCAAGAGGATAAGCAAGTTTGAATATATCGTGTATTACTCTCAATAGACGAGAACGATATTACTTACTCTCAACCGGGAGATTATTATTATTATTATTACAATCAAGGGGGAAGCGCTAAACCCGGAGGATTATACAGCGCCTGGGGGGGTATGTGGAAGGCATTCAGGCTTAATTTGGGGAACTGGAGCATAGATCCAATTCCCTAAATCAAGAGCCCCTCACCAACATCAAGGAACCTTCCTTGAGGGGTCAACCGGGAGAGAGCTTCATTGCTTTGTCTCCAACTGTTAGCAACATCCCCCAAATAGTATCTTACGCTTTTTAACTTCCATTATCCAGGAGGACAAAAACTTATAACGATGTTCCTGTCCTTGTTGGATTACTGTCAAAAGCTTCATGTCTTCTCCAATCTCGGATAGGACAATATGGATAGATCAGAGAAGACACTCACTGGAAAGACTACACCACAGCAGTGACACTACACAGCAGGGGAAGGTCTGTGGTACATATCTTTCCAAAGCTGGACTAGCACGCGTTGAGAACCTTAGCTAAACTAGAGATCACGTAACAGCGAGTGTGTGGTCAGTGGATACTGGGTCAACAACCTCTCTCTCTCTCTCTCTCTCTCTCTCTCTCTCTCTCTCTCTCTCTCTCTCTCTCTCTCTCGATCTCAGAGAACCGTGTCTGGTGAAGTGACCAAGTGTCATGTCACTAGGTACATTATCAAGACGGGTGCGCAAGTGATCAGATGTCAAATCATTAGTTACATTATCAACACGAGTATTGAAGTGACTGACTAGGTGTCATGCCATCGGTTATATTATCAACAGTGTCATGTAATTCAGTAATTTATCAATTAATAATTCACTTTTATATAACTCTGAAGAAGCCTCAGTGATATAGAAAAGAAACTAATTCATTATTTATATTAAGCACTTTTTTTTTACCAAACTTTTTGTTTTAATTTATCAAGTCTCCCAGCAAGGAACCGCAGCTTCTTTTCCCGTTCTCAGATCAAATCAAATTACCCTGCCCACGCACTTCGGTTTTTATTCTCAGTGTGTACCTGTCATTCAGGGTAGCTGCTATCCTTTTCTGTTCTCTGTCTTATTCTGCTTCTAAGGAACACAGAGCTTCCCAGGTACTCTACTTTCCTCTGGATTTAGCATTTCAGCAAGAAAATAATAATATTATCAAATATGTCTGCCTAATATAATACGTGGAATTCTTTGAATATCAGAGCATATTGTTATTTTATGATAATAATATGAAGGGCTTGCTGCATTTAGATCTTCATATTAAATTTTATTGTCGGGTCAGTCATGGCGGTGTTCATGCACAGGACGGATATCACTTCTTAATAAGCTTATCCCTCTTAGCAGAACCTGAAAAATGTAGCTTTTCCAGGGAAAATTATATTTTTTTATCCTGTACTACAGTTAATGAAGCTACACACAGTGCTGTTATGTTTCGGCTAAAATGGATTATTTCGTCCATGTTTACTAGTCAGAAGACAAAGATGCAAACTGGTAGAACAAGCCTTGCCTGGGACAACATGATTTTATTGGGACAATTCGTTTCTGGGATATTTTTAAGCTGTACACGCAAAAAAAAAAATGTTAGGTAGTCCCAATGAAAGTTTATCAGGCAACCTTAGATTATCTTAACTCGTATCGTCATCATATTTGCAGGCAACACTCCGTTCCAGATAACTTTACTAGTGTTCCTGACCATCACTGGTGTCACTGTCCACTAGTATCACTATCCACTAGTGTTGCTGCCCACTAGTGTAAATGTCCATTAGTGTCAACGTTCACTAGTGTTACTGTCCATTAATCTAGGGTACCTGTGGCAGGACCGTCTAGAGCAGCGTGTGACAGGGTTTCAGGGCCAGCTTGTGGTCTGCACGTGGGAGGGCCTGTTGCAAGATCCCATCCTGAATTTTCCTGACGATGAATAAAACACATGAGTAACAGCTGGGTATCTTGATTCTGAAGACGTTTTACCAACCAGTGGCATTATCAGTTCAATGCAGAGGTTACTTGAAGGAGTTGAAAGTGGAAACAGTAGGAGGTAATCCGTCTCTCAACCTATATGGAGTTCACACTTGAGAAATCTGGAGCATAAACAGGAAGATCGTAGCTATAAAGAAGGAACTGAAATCCCTTGGTCACTTAGACTCTCACAAACAGGTTGGGAGAAGTTTCCATCTCTACTTCCACCTTTTTTTTCCACAAGATGCTGCTGGGGTGAGATCCAGGAGAGCGGATGAAATGCGGCTACTGGAAGTTGAAAACGGTAATAGGATACTTTTGAAACTAAAAAAAAAAAGTGACATCACGAGCAACACCTCCGTCCATGTAACTACGTACGTGGAGACAATTTATGCAACTTATGGGAATCTTTACTGAGGGAACGTTTTGCCACACAGTGGCTTCATCAGTCCATTACATAGAACGGTGTAAAGAGACGAGGAGTTTGAGGGAATCGTCCCTCAGCCTGGAATCGATTTGTTCAGTCCATCACTCTTGTAGAAAGTACAGCATATGGCCGGAGAAATGGCTTATGTACTGTAGTCAGGTGAGTAGAAGCAGGAGGCGGGGGGATCACAGTGGAACCATGCACTAGTGTAAGTAGGTCGTCGTCCAAAGGTTCGACAAGCACTGAAGAACTCTTGTATCAAGATACCGTGATGCTGCAGTGTCTGGCAGATGTGAAAAATGGTTTTGAAAACCGACAAGTTTAAGGATGATACACTTATGCAACATAGGGGAATCTTTATTGAGGAAACGTTTCACCATATGTTGTACTTTCTTCAAGATTGATAGACTGAACGTATCGATTCCAGACTGAGGGACGGATTACCTCAAAGTCCTCATCTCCTTACACCGTTCTTCCCGTATGTTGCACAAGTGTCTCATTCTTAAACCTGACGGTTTTTTAAACCATTTATCACACTGAAAAGGTAGATATATAAGTAATTATCGCAAGTGCACACCCACACAAACACTCCCCACACACAAACACTCCTCCCACACACACAACAACAACAATAGCAGTTATTGTGCTTTTTGCTGTGCAGAAAGGAAATAAAAATATAAACACAAAAAATAAAAGAAAAAGACAAACGAAATGACTAAATGCATAGCGGATTTTAGCATTCAAGATCATAGAGTGGGAGGAAGGCGAGCTGGAAAATATGAGAAAGATAAGAACAGACCGCTAAGAATAACATTTACATACATAAAACATAAAGAAAAATTGCTAAATAAAGCTAGAGGCATAAAGATGCTGGAAGGCTATAATCATATACAAATTAGACAAGAGCTATCAGAGGAGCATAGAGTGAAAATGAAGGACTTCATAAACACTACTGAGAGCTTAAATAAGGATAGAAATGAGGAAGAATTTTTTTTTTTACAGAGTAAGACGGTCATATTGACCTGTTAATGGTTTTCCAGAGAAACGAACACAGGCTGGAGAACTTCCAAAATAAGAAAGCAGAAAAGAAAGAATTTGTAAGATAAACATATCTGTAAATATTTTGTATACTAATAAAGGTGGAGTAATTTAATAAGACTAGAACTGAGATGTAGATGAATGGTTCAGAGAACCGACATGTTGATAAATTAGACACATGTGCAGCACTTGGGTATCTTTGAGGAAACGTTTTGCCACACAGTGGCTTCACCAGTCCATACAAAGGAGAATGGTGAAGAAAAGGAGGAGTTTGAGGTAATCAGTCCCTCAGCCTTGAGTCGATGTAGTCAGTCCATCAATCTTGAAAAGAATACATATTTTTTTCACGATTGATGGACTGACTACATCGACTCAAAGCTAAGGGACTATTTACCTCAAACTATTCCTGTTCTTCACTATTCTCCTTTGTATGGACTGGTGAAGCCAATGTGTGGCGAAACGTTTCCTCAGTAAAAATACCCAAGTGTTGCACATGTGTCTAATTTATCATAGAATTAAGTTACATTATTAAGGAGAAGTGTTGCGCCCTCAGAAAAGGCCGCAAGAAATATGATGTATTTATTGATCTTTTATATAATTTTATGCTACTGCGTTTTTCATTAATAGCTAAAAGGAAAATGTCATACTTTATATTATTTGTCTTCAACTATTAGCTTATGTACATAGGTAGGATGTAACAACTACACCTCTCATTGTGCTCGTGGTTGGGGAGTTTAGATTGGCTACCAGCACATTGCAAACTACCTGCCCTCTTGTTTCACTGCTCGTGCCAGAGTTAAGCTGGTGCGAGTCACCAGGTTAACCCAGAATTACCATTAGACTTTTGGCTGTCATCAAGAGGGAAATGGAAGGTTACATGATCAGTACCCGATCAGCGTGGCTGTGGTTCGAACGTTAGTTTGTGTGTTTCCAGCAGTAACAGCCTGGTTGGTCAGGTACTGATCCACCGAGAGACCTGGTCAAGTTCCTGGTCCTTCCAGGAGTTTGTGTGTGTGTTTCTCCGTGTGATAGGGGATAGATAAACAGATAGAGAGAGAGAACATATAGAGTTCTGGGGCTCAGTTCTGTGTTACATGATCCACTTTTCCACTTGAGTTTTACAAGGTGACAGTAGTAAGACAAATGAAGGCTTTCAACACAGTTCCGCACAAGAGATTAGTGCAAAAGCTAGAGGAGTAGGTAGAAATAACAGAAAAGACATTGCAATGGATCAAAGAATACCTGACGGGAAGGAAACAACGAGTGATGGTACATGACGAAGAGTCCGAGTGGGCGCCTGTGACGAGCGGAGTTAAGAACATAAGAAAGGAGGAACACTGCAGCAGGCCTGTTGGCCCACACTAGGCAGGTTCTACAAGGGTCAGTCCTAGGGCCGGTGCTGTTTCTGGTATATGTAAATGACATGATGGAAGAGATAGAATCAGAGGTTTGCAGACGATGTGAAGCTAATGCAAAGAATTCAGTCGGATGAAAATCAGATAGGACTACAAAATGATCTCTACAGGCTGCAAGCATGGTTCAGCAACTGGCTCATGAAGTTTAACCCCACCAAGTGGTTAAACTTCATGAAGCCATGAAGATTAGGGGAAGGTCAGAGGAGACCGTAGACCGAGTACAGGCTAGGGGGCCAAAGACTGCAAGCCTCATTCAAGGAAAAGGATTTTGTGGTGAATATAATACCGAGCACATCTCCTGAGGCACACAACCAAATAACTGCTCCAGCATATGGAATCATTCAAGACTCTGTACACCGTGTATGTCAAGGCCCATATTGGAGTATGCAGCACCAGTATGGAACCCACATCTGGTCAAGCACGTCAACAAATTAGAGAAGGTGCAAAGGCTTGTAACAAGACTAGTTCCGGAGCTAAGGGGTATGTCCTACAAGGAGAGATTAAGAAAAATCAACCTGACGATACTGAAGGACAGGAGGGATAAAGGGATCATGATAACGACATATAAAATACTAAGAGGAATTCACAGGGTGAATAGGGACAGGATGTTTCAGAGATTTGACACAGCAACAAGGGGACACAATTGGAATTTGAAAACTCAGATAAGTCACAGGGATGTTAGGAAGTATTTCTTCAGCCACCGAGTTGTCAGGAAGTGGAACAATCTAGAGAGTGATGTAGTGGAAGCAGGATCTATACGACAAAGCTCATGGAGCAGGGAGAGAGCGGATTTAGTAGCGACCAGAGAAAAGATGGGGCCAGGAACTGTGCTTGACCCCTGCAACCACAATTAGATGATATCACTCATCTCCCCATTAGGTTTAGCTCTTCTTTTTTATTACAATAATGTACTCATCTCCCCACATGACCCAGGAGCTACACCACGACTCTACACAGAACAGAGATTAAACCTTTACCTTTCGTCACACAACCAGAGGATTACATACAGGCCACTTACAAAAATATAGGATTGCAGCATTAATCCATCACATACACTGGGGATTACAATAAGAACACACGCACACAAAAACCGTGATTACCGCTGGCTGCCGCTACAGATTCTGAGGATTACTTGAGGAGCACACACACACGGATGGAGATTACCACCAACACCCGTCAATGGTCCAGGATAAGCGTTAAGTTGGTCCTAAGACCGTAAGGGATTCGTGGTCCATCACGGGGCCCCATCTTGCGTCAGTCCTACAGTCCGGGCTGGGACCACCCTGTGCGAAATATGGTCTAGGACCTCCAGGACGCTTTCCAGGACATATGGCCATCATGACCAGAAAACGACCTGTGAGACCAGTCACAGACCACAGGCCACAGACCACTGGACAGGGGGAAGCCGAAGGGAAGTGGTTTGTAGGGGTGACTGGCGATGAGAAGGGAAAAGGATGTAGAAGAGAATGACTTAAAAAATGAAGTAAAGGAAGAGAAGGAGGAGGAGGAGCATAAACAGGACGAAGAAAAAGAGGAAGAGAGGGGGGAAAACGTAAGAAAACGACATAGAGGCAGGTTAAATAAGAGGAGGAAGAGGAGAATGATAAGGAAAGGGCGAGGACAACACTAGGAATAAGTATGAGAGAGAGAGAGAGAGAGAGAGAGAGAGAGAGAGAGAGAGAGAGAGAGAGAGAGAGAGAGAGAGAGAGAGAGAGAGAGACAATGGTGATGAATGTGTTGGGTCAAGCCTTGATGAAAGTAAACACAAGGAAGATCCTCGTATACTCTGCACTTACCTAACAAGGCTCCAGGTGTCTGAGCAACAACAGCACCAACAGAAGCTTAATACAAAAATTAGGCACTAAAGAATGCTAACAAACACGACAGCGAGACGAGTGTTAACTTATCGACCAGCTGCTTGACTCTGTCTCCCATCACATCACTTATTTCTTTCAGCTGCGTCCTGGCCTTACACTTATTACAATAAATTCTTAAATTACTTTTAAACTAATTACAGTCTCCTTGACTATTGTCATCAACATCAGAAATCATTAGTAAGTATACCATTATATACCAATCGTAACACAGATTAATACACACCCTGGTAACACCCACCACTACACACCCGAGTAACACCCATCACTGCACACCCTGGTAACACCCACCACTACACACCCGAGTAACACCCATCACTACACACCCTGGTAACACCTATCACTACACACCTTGGTAACACCCATCACTACACATCCTAGAAACACCCATCACTACACACCCGAGTAACACCCATCACTACACACCCGAGTAACACCCATCACTGCAAACCCTGGTAACACTCATCACTACACACCCTGGTAACACCCATCACCAGACACCCTAGTAACACCCATCACTACACACCTGGTAACACCCATCACTACACACCCTGGTAACACCCATCACTACACACCCTGGTAACACCCATCACTACACACCCTGGTAACACCCATCACTACACACCCTGGTAACACCCATCACTACACATCCTAGAAACACCCATCACTACACACCCTGGTAACACCCATCACTACACACCATGGTAACACCAATCACTGCACACCTTAGTAACACCCATCACTACACACCCTGGTAACACCCATCACTACACACCATGGTAACACCAATCACTGCACACCTTAGTAACACCCATCACTACACACCCTGGTAACGCCCATCACTACACACCCTGGTAACACCAATCACTACACGCCCTGGTAACACCCGTCGTTATACACCCTGGTAACAACGATCACTACACACCCTCTAACATCCATCACTACACACCCTGGTAACACCCATCACTACACACTCTGGTAACACCCATCACTACACACCCTGGAAAAGCCCATCACAACACACCCTGGTAACACCGACCACTACACACCCTGTAACATCCATCACTACACACCATGGTAACATCCATCGCTATACACCCTGGTAACACCCATCACAACACGCCCTGGTAACACCCATCACAACACGCCCTGATAACACCCATCACAACACGCCCTGGTAACACCCATCACTAAAACCATGGTAACACCCATCACTACACACCCTGCTAACACCCATCACTACACACCCTAGTAACACCCATCACTACACACCCTGATAACACCCATCACAACATACCCTGGTAACACCCATCACACCACACCCTGGCAACACCAATCACTGCACACCCTGTTAACACTCATCACTACATACCCTAGTAAGACCCATCACTACACGCCCTGGTAACACCCATCGCTATACACCCTGGTAACAACGATCACTACACACCCTGGTAACACCCATCACAACACACCCTGGTAACACCCATCACTACAAACCCAGGTAACACCCATCACTACACACCCTGGTAACACCCATCACTACACACCCTGGTAACACCCATCACTACACACCCTGGTAACACCCATCACTACACACCCTGGTAACACCCATCACTACACACCTTAGTAACACCCATCACTACACACCCTGATAACACCCATCACAACACACTCTGGTAACACCCATCACAACACACCCTGGTAACACCAATCACTGCACACCCTGGTAACACTCATCACTACATACCCTAGTAACACCCATCACTTCACACCCTGGTAACACCCATCGCAACACACCCTGGTAACACCGATCACTACACACCCTGCTAACACCCATCACTACACACCCTGGTAACACCCATCACTACACACCTTAGTAACACCCATCACTACACACCCTGATAACACCCATCACAACACACTCTGGTAACACCCATCACAACACACCCTGGTAACACCGATCACTGCACACCCTGGTAACACTCATCACTACATACCCTAGTAACACCCATCACTACACACCCTGGTAACACCCATCGCAACACACCCTGGTATCACCGATCACTGCACACCCTGGTAACACTCATCACTACATACCCTAGTAACACCCATCACTACACACCCTGGTAACACCCATCACAACACACCCTGGTAACACCGATCACTGCACACCCTGGTAACACTCATCACTACATACCCTAGTAATACCCATCACTACACATCCTGGTAACACCCATCATAACACACCCTAGCAACACTCATCAATACATACCCTAGTAACACTCATCACTACACACCCTGGTAACACTCATCACTGCACACCCTGGTAACACCCATCACTACACCCTAGTAACACTCATCAATACACACCCTGGTAACACTCATCACTAAACACACCCTGGTAATACTTATCACTACCCACCCTAGTAACATTCATCATTACCCTCCCTAGTAATATTCATCACTACACATAACACTCATCACTGCACCCTAGTAACACTTATCACTACACACCCTGGTAACACTTATCACCACACACCCTGATAACACTCATCACTACACACCCTGGTAACACTCATCACTATACATCTTGGTAACACTCATCACTACACTGGAAACACTCAGCACTACACACCCTGATAACACTCATCACTACACACCCTGGTAACACTCATCACTACACACTCTGGTAACACTCATCACTACACACTCTGGTAACACTCATCACTACACACTCTGGTAACACTCATCACTACACACCCTGGTAACACTCATCACTACACACTCTGGTAACACTCATCACTACACACTCTGGTAACACTCATCACTACACACTCTGGTAACACTCATCACTACACACCTTGGTAACACTCATCACTACACACCTTGGTAACACTCATCACTACACTGGTAACACTCATCACTACACACCCTGGTAACACTCATCACTACACACCCTGATAACACTCATCACTACACACCCTGATAACACTCATCACTACACACCCTGATAACACTCATCACTACACTGGTAACACTCATCACTACACACTCTGGTAACACTCATCACTACACACTCTGGTAACACTCATCACTACACACCCTGATAACACTCATCACTACACACCCTGATAACACTCATCACTACACACCCTGATAACACTCATCACTACACACCCTGATAACACTCATCACTACACACCCTGATAACACTCATCACTACACACCCTGATAACACTCATCACTACACACCCTGGTAACACTCATCACTACACACCCTGATAACACTCATCACTACACACCCTGGTAACACTCATCACTATACATCTTGGTAACACTCATCACTACACTGGAAACACTCAGCACTACACACCCTGATAACACTCATCACTACACACCCTGGTAACACTCATCACTACACACTCTGGTAACACTCATCACTACACACTCTGGTAACACTCATCACTACACACTCTGGTAACACTCATCACTACACACCCTGGTAACACTCATCACTACACACTCTGGTAACACTCATCACTACACACTCTGGTAACACTCATCACTACACACTCTGGTAACACTCATCACTACACACCTTGGTAACACTCATCACTACACACCTTGGTAACACTCATCACTACACTGGTAACACTCATCACTACACACCCTGGTAACACTCATCACTACACACCCTGATAACACTCATCACTACACACCCTGATAACACTCATCACTACACACCCTGATAACACTCATCACTACACTGGTAACACTCATCACTACACACTCTGGTAACACTCATCACTACACACCCTGATAACACTCATCACTACACACCCTGATAACACTCATCACTACACACCCTGATAACACTCATCACTACACACCCTGATAACACTCATCACTACACACCCTGATAACACTCATCACTACACACCCTGATAACACTCATCACTACACACCCTGATAACACTCATCACTACACACCCTGATAACACTCATCACTACACACCCTGATAACACTCATCACTACACACCCTGATAACACTCATCACTACACACCCTGATAACACTCATCACTACACACCCTGATAACACTCATCACTACACACCCTGATAACACTCATCACTACACACCCTGGTAACACCCATCACTACTTACCCTGGTAACACTCATCACTACACACCCTGGTAACACCCATCACTACTTACCCTGGTAACACTCATCACTACACATGCTGGTAACACTCTTCAATACACACCCTGGTAACACTGCTTACTATCCTTCTGGTAACATTCATTACTACACACCTTTATAACATTCATCCTTTCCCACCCTAGTAACTTCATCACTACCCACCCTGGCATCACTCATCAAAACACACCCTGGTAACACTTATCACTACCCACCCTGGTAACACACATTACTACAACGCAGGTAACACTCGTCACTACACGCCCTGGTAACACTCGTCAGTACACACCCTGGTAACACTCATAAGAACATAAGAAAGAAGGAACACTGCAACAGCCCTACTGGCCCATGCGAAGCAGGTCCATGTCCCATCCCCGGATTAGCCCAATGACCCCCCCGGACTAGCCCAATGACCCACCCAGTCTGGTCACCTCCACTCAAGGAAGGAGCACGGCACCAGAACCAGCAGCACGAGCTAGTCAGGTCCAACTCACACCCACCCACACCCACTCACATATTTATCTAACCTGTTTTTAAAACTACACAACGTTTTAGCCTCAATAACTGTACTCGGGAGTTTGTTCCACTCATCCACAACTCTATTACCAAACCAGTGCTTTCCTATATCTTTCCTGAATCTGATTTTTTCCAACTTGAAACCATTGTTGCGAGTCCTGTTTTGGCTGGAAATTTTCAGCACGCTATTTACATCCCCTTTATTTATTTCTACGCCTTTCGAGAGAGTGCAGATTCAGGGCCCTCAGTCTATCCTCATAAGGAAGATTTCTGATACATGGGATCATCTTTGTCATCCTCCGCTGTACGTTTTCCAGAGCATTTATATCCATTCTGTAATAAGGTGACCAGAACTGAGCAGCATAGTCTAAATGAGGCCTCACCAAGGATATATAGAGCAGCATAGTCTAAATGAGGCCTAACCAAGGATATATAGAGTTGAAGAACAACCTGAGGACTTCTATTATTTATACATCTAGATATGAAGCCAAGAATTTTGTTAGCTTTGTTGCAAACACTAATGCACTGTTGTCTTGGCTTTAGATTACTGCTAACCAGAACTCCTAAATCCATTTTGCAATCAGTAGTATTAAGATCTACATTATTTAGTTTATATGTGGCATGGTTATTTAACTGTCCAACATTTAGAACTTTGCATTTGTCAATATTAAACTGCATCTGCCACTTCTCCGACCATTGTGTCAGTCTATTCAAATCATCCTGGAGTGCTCTAATGTCCTCATTAGAATGAACTGGATGGCCTATTTTGGTGTCATCAGCAAATTTGCTTATGTCGCTATTTATTGCCTCATCTATGTCGTTTATGTAAATTGTGAACAACAACGGGTCCAACACTGACCCCTGAGGAACACCGCTTGTGACGTGCCCCCATTCTGATTTCTCCCCATTTATGCAAACTCTCTTATGTCTATTTGTCAGCCATGCATCTACCCAGGAAAATTTGTTTTCTCCTATTCCATGTGCCTTAAGTTTCCTCAATAGCCTCTGGTGTGGAACTCTATTGAAAGCCTTACTGAAGTCCATATACACAATATCATATTCATTACCATGATCTACCTCCTCAAACACCTTAGTGAAAAAAGTTAGTAAATTCGTAAGACAGGAACGCCCTTTTGTAAAACCGTGTTGAGATTCGTTAATCAACTGTGCCTATCAAGATGGGCTACAAATTGCTTTGGCAATTATTGATTCCATAAATTTTCCCACTATGGAGGTAAGGCTTATTGGTCTATAGTTCGAAGCCAAGGCCCTGTCACCTGCCTCGTACATAGGTATTACATTTGCCATTTTCCACTTATCAGGCACTATGCCAGTTTGTAGTGATATGTTAAAAAGATTAGCCAAAGTTATGCTAAGTTCCTCTTTACATTCCTTTAACACCCTTGCAAACAGTTCATCAGGACCTAGGGATTTGTTAGGTTTTAGTTTCTCTATTTGTCTGAAGACCATGTCACTAGTTACTGCAATTATGCATAGTTTATTATCGTCCTGTTCTACATAATCTATTATTTCAGGAATATCGCTAGTATTTTCCTGGGTGAAAACTGAGAGAAAGTAGGTATTGAGAATTTCACACATATCCTTATCACTGTCAGTGATCTGACCAGAGTTACTTTTAAGTGGGCCAATCTTGTCCCTAATCTTACTTCTGTATATCTGAAAGAACCCTTTTGGGTTAGTCTTTGAATCCCTTGCGACCTTAGCCTCATAATCCCTTTTTGTTTTTCTTATTCCTTTTTTTATTTCTCTCTTTAACTGAACATATTGATTTCTTAACTGCCCATCCCCTTTTTTGATACGCCTATATATGCCTCTCTTTTGACCAATGAGATGTTTTAATATATTGTTCATCCATTTGGGATCATTTGTGTTAGATCTAATTTCCCTACTCGGAACAAAAGTTGTCTGGGCAGCTAGAACTATGCTCTGAAAAACGTCATATTGGCAACCAAGATCACCTACCTGACCCATAGTCAGGACATCCCAATTTAACCCACCCAGGTAATTTTTCAGTCCCATTAAGTCGGCCAAGCGAAAATCTGGGACAGAGATTTGATTGCAGTTATCTGGGTAATTCCATGATATATTGAAACTAAGTGATTTGTGATCACTTTCCCCAAGCTCATCATTAACCTCAAGATTATTAATTAGTGAGTCTTTGTTGGCAAGAACCAAGTCAAGCAGATTGTTTCCTCTAGTTGGTTCTGTCACAACCTGTTCTAAAAAGCAATCCTGAACCATATCAAGAAAGTCACTAGACTCAAGATTTCCTGTCATATTGTTCCAGTCAATTTGTCTAAAGTTAAAATCTCCCATTAACACAACATTTTCATATCTAGATGCCTTATGAATTTCGTCCCATAACAGCTTACTGCACTCCCTACCAAGGTTTGGGGGCCTATAAATCACACCTAAAATTAATTTGTCACTACACACCTTGGTAACACTCATCACTATACACCCTGGTGACACTCATCGCTACACACCCTGGTAACACTCATCACTACACACCCTGGTGACACTCATTACTACACACCCTGGTAACACTCATCACTACACACCCTGGTAATACTTGTCACTACACACCCTGGTAACACTCATCACTACACACCCTGGTAACACTCATCACTACACACCCTAGTAACACTCATCACTACACACCCTGGTAACACTCATTACCACACACCCTGATAACACTCATCACTAAACACCCTGGTAATACTTGTCACTACACACCCTGGTAACACTCATCACTACACACCCTGATAACACTCATCACTACACACCCTGGTAACACTCATCACTACACACCCTGGTAACACTCATCACTACACACCCTGGTAACAATCACTACACACCCTGGTAACAATCACTACACACCCTGGTAACGCTAATTACTACACACCCTGGTAACAATCATCACTACACACCCTGGTAACAATCACTACACACCCTGGTAACACTCATTACTACACACCCTGGTAACAATCATCACTACACACCCTGGTAACACTCATTACTACACACCCTGGTATCAATCATCACTACACACCCTGGTAACAATCATCACTACACACCATGGTATCAATCATCACTACACACCCTGGTAACAATCACTACACACCCTGGTAACAATCATCACTACACACCCTGGTAACAATCATCACTACACACCCTGGTAACAATCATCACTACACACCCAGGTAACACTCATTACTACACACCCTGGTAACAATCATCACTACACACCCTGGTAACACTCATCACTACACACCCTGGTAACAATCATCACTACACACCCTGGTAACACTCATCACTACACACCCTGGTAACAATCATCACTACACACCCTGGTAACACTCATTACTACACACCCTGGTAACACTCATTACTACACACCCTGGTATCAGTCATCACTACACACCCTGGTAACAATCACTACACACCCTGGTAACAATCATCACTACACACCCTGGTAACAATCATCACTACACACACTGTGTAGGCGAAACATTTCGGAATAAAAAATACCTAACTGTTCCCCATGTGTCGGTATTATGTACTATTGTTATTCTCACACTTTCAGACACTGCAACTTAATTGTATCTTGATAACGAGAACATCTTCAACGACTTTATTGCCTGACCATTAGTGTAGATTGAGGAATTTTTACTTTGAGAATAACCTAGCCATGGGTTTGCTACACTGCCTCTCAGTCATTGCATTCTGCTACTAGTGGCTCCTGCATCTTGTGTCATCAAGATTTTATGCGCCTCACCTTTGACAGTATATAAGTTTCCACTCTGTTGCTTCATCTTCACATTGTCCCGGACTATGGAGCAGAACCCTTCTCCAGACTAAGAGTCTGATCACGTGAGAGCTACTTCTGCGAGGCTGATGAACTGATTAAATCGTCTTTACTTCTCTACTGCCTCTGTATTCGACTGATGAAACCTAGTGTGTAGGACACACTTCGAAAAAAAGATATCTAGCTGCTGCACATGACAAATGGTTATTATGCGGGCCTTTATTGACAACACCTCGTCCATAGATCTTAGTAAGGAGAGAGGATGTGTGTGTGAGGCGCCAGGAACAAGACATCCAGAGACGCAGGATCTTGGAGTCCTCAATCATGTAAACAATAATTCCAGCCACAACGACGGCTGCTACAACACAGCAGAGCCTCTTGCCAGGAAACTTCTTCATCGTTATTCTACACATCAACGGGTTCTATTGATGTGTAAGATGTGGAGATAATGCTAAAATTTACCCTCTTTTCAGCCTTATATTTGTTCAACACCATAAGTGTCCGGGGCCCAAGACTGCTCAACAGCCTCCCATCAAGCATTAGGGGAATTGCCAATAAACCCCTGGCTGCCTTCAAGAGAGAGCTGGACAGATACCTAAAGTCAGTGACGGATCAGCCGGGCTGTGGTTCGTACGTTGGACTGCGTGCGACCAGCAGTAACAGCCTGGTTGATCAGGCCCTGATCCATCGGGAGGCCTAGTCATGGACCGGGCCGCGGGGGCGTTGATCCCCGGAATAACCTCCAGGTAACCAGGTAACCCACGTAGATCCGTTTGTGACTTGATAAAACCCACCGTGTGGGCAAAACGTCGTCAATAAAAAATAGCATTATACTGCATCTGTGTCTATCCACTGTGTCGGTAATTTATACGGTTTGTCTCCAAAGATTCCTTGTGTTGCGCATGTGGAGGAAGAAGAGGAGGTTACCTGGAGGTTACCTGGAGGTTATTCCGGGGATCAACGCCCCCGCGGCCCGGTCCACGACCAGGCCTCCCGATGGATCAGGGCCTGATCAACTAGGCTGTTACTGCTGGCCGCACGCAGTCCGACGTACGAGCCACAGCCCGGCTGATCCGGCACTGACTTTAGGTATCTGTCCAGCTCTCTCTTGAAGGCAGCCAGGGGTTTATTGGCAATTCCCCTAATGCTTGATGGGAGGCTGTTGAACAGTTTTGGGCCCCGGACACTTATGGTGAGGAAGGAGAGGAGGGAGGAGAGGAAGCAGCAAGGAAAAGAATAAGGAGTGGATCAGTAGTGAGTACAGTAGACACCGGGATTCCCAGCCTGCGATTGTTTAGTTATTAAGTGTTCCTGGCTTGTGTACTCCACACTTAATGTTCTGGTTTAACACATGCAAACAGCCGGTGCTGTTGTATTGTAGGAGAGGAGGGTATAAGACGGCAGCCTGGTTGTCGGAAATAACTGAGATCCAGGTAGTGGAAGAAGGTGGTAGGAGGTGACTGTAGCGATGAGATGCATCTTCAGTGGAAACAGACAAGTATTTGTTGTGGCCTATTGTAAAATTTTGCCACGAGCGGCGAATTTAATGGACAGCGTCCCTCAACCAGTAAGTGAGTTTTCCACTATAAAGGCAGTACGCAAGAGTATTATATTACTGGTGTAAAATACCGACAAATGGATGAATATATTACGTAAAAGAACACATATACACCTAATTTGGCATTTATTGTGATAATGCTTCGTTATTTAGGAGCTTTTGTCAAGGCATTAAACACAGAGGATATAGATTGTATGGGTAGGAAAGTGAGTCAACTATATTTACTCTCTGTGAAGAATTAGACACATGCACAACATCTGGGTATCTTTAATTTGTAGACGTTTCGCCATCCAGTGGATATGTCAATACAATACATAGAGTTAATCTGAAAACTTTAGATGAATGGTTCAGAGAACCGACAAGTTGATAAATTAGACACATGTGCAACACTTGGGTATCTTTAATGAGGAAACGTTTCTCCACACCGTGGCGAAACGTTTCCTCATTAAAGATACCCAAGTGTTGCACATGTGTCTAATTTATCAATCTGAAAACTGTACAGAGGACAGTGGAAGACGAGGTAATCAGTCCCTCAGCTTAGGGCAGGTGACGAACACCGTAGTATTGAAGACAGAAGCACAGGCAGGAAGACTGATGGTTATATTACTGGAGTCAGACGAGATACAGCAGACGAACGCATTGTCACTGGTAAACGGGATTCCCCGCTTATCTGACTCCTGTATATAAGTATCACTATTCCTGCATGTGCCTTAGATTCTTAAAGACTACGCTGTACATCTAGTATCGGGCCCTGATCCATCGGGAGGCCTGGTCATGGGCCGGGCCGCGGGGGCGTTGATTCCCGGAATAACCTCCAGGTAACCTCCAGGTAACCTCCAGGTAACCTCCAGGTAACATCACCTGCTCCTAAGCCGAGGGTCTGACTGCCTCGTCTTCCACTGTCCTTATTTCTACAGTCTTCAGATTAAACCCAAGTATTGTATATATTGTATTGATAAAGCAACTGGATGGCGAAACATTGGATGGCGAAACATTTACAAGTAAAAATAAGCAATTGTTATACATGTGTATAATTCATCACAAAGAATGAATAGTTCACAACTCCATTTCTTCCCTATACATATATCCTCAGTATCCTTGTATTAAATGTAACGCCTGGACAAAGCTCCTGGAGAGCGAAACGTTGCCACAATAAAATGGCCCATTTGTTGCACATGTGTTCTTTTACCCAAACATATTGTCGGTAATTCTACCATATTATTGATGAACATGACATATATGCAACACTTGGGTATCCTTATTACTGAAAAGTAAAGTGCCAGAATAGCTGATACGCTATTAGCAATATCAACTTCATTCTATTATTCAGCTTGCAATGACAAAATTAGAATAGAAATACATTTCTTACATAATACAGCATACCTCGCTTAGTGGCAATAAACCGCTGACCACTGAGCATGGAAACCCTTCTGTATTAATATGTTCTGCCTACAGTGACCTGCATAACAATCACTGTCGGGACAAGAACAAGGCGAGACTTAGGCAGTGAGATGGCTGGCGCGGTGTTGATAGAGGTGTGGGGTAGCTGGCAACCCAGCGGCGGTCCTGGCGATGATACCCACAATGATGGCGCAGATAATGTCATCACGATGATCGACTGCGGCATAATGGCTGCGATAACGATAGCTTCTGTGGTAGCGATGGTGGTGTTGGTGGTCAGTGTTGTGCAGGTGGGCGGAGGGAAGGAGCTGGGCGTGATTGTATATCTGATGGGAAGAGAAGGGAGAAGCTGGAGGAAGATGAGAAAAGAAAAATAAGTAGAAAGGGGCGCCCCTGGAAGTGAAGGGTGAGGAGTGACTTGGGAAAGAAAGGGTCAAGGCGTCATCATCTTGTTTAAGGGACTTGAGGGTGCTGGTGTCCTGTGGTTGTTAGGGAAGTGAGGGATATTCCCTTACCACATTCCCACGGGTGCTACACTGGACGACACATGCACCTCCTCCAGGAGGTTCTCACGCTGACTTCACTTACCTGAGTGTCGGCTTCTTGGTCACCGGGGCTGTAAAAGCCGACCACTTTACAACTGCACCCGTTTACCAGTCCTCCCGGAACCTGTCCGTAGCCCCCACCACCTGGGACAGAGTACACTACTTTCCCTGCCCACTGTGGCCGCCGCCACTGCCGCTGGTGCCGTCGCCGCCACTACCTGCTGGCGCTGACGGCGGTGTTGTGTTATCAGCCGACCACCCAAGCTGGCATTTCATTACGCTTCGTTCTTAATGAATTTTTTTCATATTTTAGTGTTTGTATTAAGTAGCACTTGCATTAAAATTGAGCAACAACTTCGCACCACCAACACTACCACAAGCACCACCACCACTACCACAAGCACCGCCACCAACACTACCACAAGCACCACCACCAACACTACCACAAGCACCACCACCAACACTACCACAAGCACCACCACCACTACCACAAGCACCGCCACCAACACTACCACAAGCACCACCACCAACACTACCACAAGCACCGCCACCGACACTACCACAAGCACCGCCACCGACACTACCACAAGCACCACCACCAACACTACCACAAGCACCGCCACCAACACTACCACAAGCACCGCCACCAACACTACCACAAGCACCGCCACCAACACTACCACAAGCACCACCACCAACACTACCACAAGCACCACCACCAACACTACCACAAGCACCGCCACCAACACTACCACAAGCACCACCACCAACACTACCACAAGCACCGCCACCGACACTACCACAAGCACCGCCACCGACACTACCACAAGCACCGCCACCGACACTACCACAAGCACCGCCACCGACACTACCACAAGCACCGCCACCGACACTACCACAAGCACCGCCACCGACACTACCACAAGCACCGCCACCAACACTACCACAAGCACCGCCACCAACACCTCCACAAGCATCGCCACCAACACCTCCACAAGCACCGCCACCAACACTACCACAAGCACCGCCACCGACACTACCACAAGCACCGCCACTACCACAAGCACCACCACCGACACTACCACAAGCACCACCACCAACACAACCACAATCACCGCCACCAACACCTCCACAAGCACCGCCACCAACACCTCTACAAGCACCACCACCAACACCTCCACAAGCATCGCCACCAACACCTCCACAAGCACCGCCACCAACACTAGCACAAGCACCACCACCAACACCTCCACAAGCACCGCCACCAACACCTCCACAAGCACCGCCACCAACATCTCTACAAGCACCACCACCAACACCTCCACAAGCATCGCCACCAACACCTCCACAAGCACCGCCACCAACACCTCCACAAGCATCGCCACCAACACCTCCACAAGCACCACCACCAACACCTCCACAAGCACCACCACCAACACCTCCACAAGCACCGCCACCAACACCTCCACAAGCACCGCCACCAACACCTCCACAAGCACCGCTACCAACACTACCACAAGCACCGCCACCAACACCTCCACAAGCACCGCCACCAACACCTCCACAAGTACCACCACCAACACCTCCACAAGCACCGCCACCAACACCTCCACAAGCACCGCCACCAACACCTCCACAAGCACCGCCACCAACACCTCCACTAGCACCGCCACCAACACCTCCACAAGCACCACCACCAACACCTCCACAAGCACCACCACCAACACATCCACAAGCACCGCCACCAACACCTCCACAAGCACCGCCACCAACACCTCCACAAGCACCACCACCAACACCTCCACAAGCACCGCCACCAACACCTCCACAAGCACCGCCACCAACACCTCCACAAGCACCGCCACCAACACCTCCACAAGCACCGCCACCAACACCTCCACAAGCACCGCCACCAACACCTCCACAAGCACCACCACCAACACCTCCACAAGCACCGCCACCAACACCTCCACAAGCACCGCCACCAACACCTCCACAAGCACAGCCACCAACACTACCACAAGCACCGCCACCAACACCTCCACAAGCACCGCCACCAACACCTCCACAAGTACCACCACCAACACCTCCACAAGCACCGCCACCAACACCTCCACAAGCACCGCCACCAACACGTCCACAAGCACCGCCACCAACACCTCCACTAGCACCGCCACCAACACCTCCACAAGCACCACCACCAACACCTCCACAAGCACCACCACCAACACCTCCACAAGCACCGCCACCAACACCTCCACAAGCACCGCCACCAACACCTCCACAAGCACCGCCACCGACACCTCCACAAGCACCACCACCACCAACACCTCCACAAGCACCGCCACCAACACCTCCACAAGCACCACCACCAACACCTCCACAAGCACCACCACCAACACCTCCACAAGCACCGCCACCAACACCTCCACAAGCACCGCCACCAACACCTCCACAAGCACCGCCACCAACACCTCCACAAGCACCGCCACCAACACCTCCACAAGCACCACCACCAACACCTCCACAAGCACCACCACCAACACCTCCACAAGCACCGCCACCAACACCTCCACAAGCACCACCACCAACACCTCCACAAGCACCACCACCAACACCTCCACAAGCATCGCCACCAACACCTCCACAAGCACCACCACCAACACCTCCACAAGCACCGCCACCAACACCTCCACAAGCACCGCCACCAACACCTCCACAAGCACCGCCACCAACACCTCCACAAGCACCGCCACCAACACCTCCACAAGCACCGCCACCAACACCTCCACAAGCACCACCACCAACACCTCCACAAGCACCGCCACCAACACCTCCACAAGCACCGCCACCAACACCTCCACAAGCACCACCACCAACACCTCCACTAGCACCACCACCAGCACCTCCACAAGCACCGCCACCAACACCTCCACAAGCACCACCACCAACACCTCCACAAGCACCACCACCAACACCTCCACAAGCACCACCACCAACACCTCCACAAGCACCACCACCAACACCTCCACAAGCACCACCACCAACACCTCCACAAGCACCACCACCAACACCTCCACAAGCACCACCACCAACACCTCCACAAGCACCACCACCAGCACCACTCTCATCAGTTTACCACATCTTTAGAAACTACTACAACCAACCCCGTAATCACTCCCACTTTAGTAATCAATAGTAATCCCTCCCTTAAATCACTTGCTAAGCCAACTTCTCAAGAAGAAATATGTACTTAACGTTAGTAACAGTGTCCTGTAGCTCGATCGCTAGCGCAATCAGCTCACACACGGAGGTCCGGGGTTCGAATCTCCTCCGGTACGGCAGGAGAATATTAGGACGTGTTTCCATAAGACACCTGTTGTCCTTGTTCACCCATCAGTGTAAAATGGGTACCAGGGTGTTAGTTGACTGATGTGGGTCGCATCCTGGGACAAAATTGACCTAATTTGCCCGAAATGCTCTGCATAACAAGCAGGTTTCTATATAGTAGTATGTCATTGATGTCAGCTAGGACTGTGTACCTTGTACATGTACTGGTAGTAAATAAAGATATTATTATATAAATTATGAAGCCTGCTGCAATGTTCCATACTTCTTATATTCAGTGATGGATCTAAAGAGGAGTTGACTGGCAGGGATGTATCTGCTTTTGTCACTTCCCTAGATGTATAAACTACAGCAAATTAGCAAGAATGTTGATTTAGGTCTAAGAATAAACAACTGAGAGTCTACACTGCAAACTGAAGTGTTTGCATCCTAATGGTGCTAAAGTTAACTTATTACACTAAGCTTTACTCTTTCATTATTACTGATTCTCTTATCATTGAGGACATTTGACTCACATAATGACTAACAATATGTTCTTTGAAGAAGCCAGGTACGGACACTCAAAATTCAGAGAAAAGGAAATTGGTGTAGTTTTATGGAATCCATCACACATTGAATTATTCCTATATAATAAAATTGATAAGTTAGCTAACGATAGTACACTGAAGGAAAATAAAGCATATAACTTCGGTATATTTGTGTGTAGAATTAGGAATAATATTAGTAGAGAGTAGTAAATAATGAAACTGAATGTTACAGGAATGCAGTTAGAAACCTGAGCTGTATCAGTACATGAACGTAAATGAGTACACTTATGGAGCAACTTGTAATGTGAACAGACTGACTGATGTTGCAGTAGCCAGGTTTAGGTTTGGCTACAAGTACTTCTTGAAGTTTGGCAGATACACAGATGATGATCAAACTAAATACAAAGCATGTGGTCAGCGCTGTAGCCACTATGTTTAAGTCTTCTTTTATTGAGGAAAACACAGACAGCATAATAACCTATGTAATATGTTAAAGTATTTTACTAATAAAAATACGTTACCAGACAGAGGAAGCAGATAAACTAAATTTGCTTGAAACAAGTATGACAATTGTAGTTATAAATCCAGATGTACTCCAGTTAACCCTTGTGGGGCCTAGTGCGTAGGCCTTTTGTGCATCAATATGCTTTTGCGCTACCGTCCACAGGATGGATATGAAGTGCACAATAAACTAGTCACTTCGGCGGAAAAGCTAATCAAAATTTAATCCCACCCTTACCTCTGTCATCACCACCTCCATATTGTCACTACCATCTTCAACACCGCCATCACCCGTCGCCATATACAGCACTGGGAGGCAGCCGACAGATGAGACCACACACAGGCAAACAAAGGTGAAGGGTTTCAAGTATGAGAATTGTTACGCCTGTTACCGTAACACCGTCAAGAATTAATTATAACATCAGTCTTTATGTCACAACCTCTCTGTTTCAAGAGACAACAGGGAGTCGCTGGACACAAAAGACATTATAGAGTAGCACGACAGCGAGTTGCTTAGTATCACGGGGAGTTGTGCATCGAATCAGTTTGCAAAACAAAGACACAGGCAAAATTAACACTTTATTGAGACAACGTTTCGCTTGCTGACCAAGCGTTTTCAAGTTTAGAGAGTACATGGTTGTGGTGGTGATGGTTTGTACAAAAGAAAGACACAGTGTTTCCTGACACGGGTATTAATCACATGATGTTCAGTTAATGGGTAAGCATCCGCTGAAGAATTACACACTTTTACATCTGGGAATCTTTTTTTCCATAGCAAAAATTCCCAGATGTTGCAAAAGTGTCTAATTCTTTAACTCGTCGGTTTTCTGAATCATTTATATCAAGTAACCGCTCGTTTATACGAGCTAGGATTTACACCTCATTTAAAAACAACTAAGGTTCGATGCATGGTAGTGAGAGTATATGGAAAAACGTGGGAATATATATAGGCGAAGTGAAGACCGAAGGAGAGGTGCAGGTAACCTGAGGATAACTGGAGTCGGTTCCGGAGGTCATCACCTCCGTTGGTCTGAATAACTGTAAAGGTCACCTCGAGGAGTCTGCCCAACAAAAGGAAATCGGGAAAGCTGAAAATGACTTTATCCCGGTAACTGTATGATGGTGTCCGCGGTGAAGATTTAAGTGAATATTAATGGGCTCTGATCTGACTAATTCCAGTGGCTGTTGCAACACAAACCAGTGAGATTACGGATAATCTTCAGGTAGATATTATCAGTGGTGGAAACACTGTGATTGCTTACAGCTTTGTTACTGTCCAGGAGTTTGTTCAACAATTCCTTGGTCGTGTAGGAGTGCCTGGAAATATGAGGTTAGCTTAGAGTCCAGACCGCTGACAGTTTTCCTGGAGCTGTGTGATGGTTCGTGTCTGTGTACAACTGAAGGTAATTTTTGATCTATCACCGCTCTTCCAACAACTGTTGTAGCGCAGCTTTTGAGTATCTAATACCACTTGCACCTCAAGAAGTGTGACACCACAGGGAGTAGCGTAACACAAAAAAGTGCAGTAGCTTGACATGATGTTATAGGAAGAACCTTGATACAACAAGAAGCTTCACACCATAGGAAGTACCTTGACATTATAGGGAATAGCTTGATATCATAGGAAGAAGCTTGAAACCACATCATAGGAGCAAGCTTCATACGACACAGAGTAGCTTCGTACAACACGTAATAGACTGACACTACAAAGGAAAGCTGTATACAATAGAAAGAAGCTTGACACCACGTGAAGTAGCTTGGCACGGCCATGAAAGCTTGAGATAAGAGACAGTGCAAAGACACTACAGAAAGTAGAAATCAAGCTTCCCTCTGAAGTGTCACTGCACCACAGATGATACCTTGATACCACAGTAATTATTGACAGAACAGGAAGTAGCACTAACATAAGATAATATTCATCGTTTCTGACTAATAAAACTTTTACGAATAAGGCAATGATATTATAAGAAATAATGAAAATAAGAAAAAATTTTGGAGTGAGTTAAACAAGTTAAGAAAGCCTAGGGAAAATATTTGTCATATTTTGAGGAACTTTTAAATGTTAAGGAAGAAACCAGTAATTTCATGCACTGGTCAGGGAGGTATACCATCTTTTAGAATAGGTAAAAATAAATGTATGAAAGAGGGGAAGGTACTTGCGATTATGGAATAGGTGGTAAGTTATTAAATGCTGTAAAGAGTTTTTATGAGGATAGTGAGGCTCAGGTTAGGGTGTGTAGAAGAGAGGGAGACTACTTCCCGGTAAAAGTAGGTCTTAGACAGGGATGTGTAATGTCACCATTGGCTTAAATTGCCTTATTCTTGCCGAATAAGGCAAGCAAATATTTGTGTATGCAATAATTTCGCAAAAATCATTCAGAACCTAACGAGGGCAGAAGAGGGGTTGTTGAGGTGGTTTGGTCATTTAGAGAGAATGGATCACAGTAGAATGACATGGAAAGCATATAAATCTATAGGGGAAGGAAGGCGGGGTAGGGGTCGTCCTCGATTGGAGAGAGGGGGTAAAGGAGGTTTTGTGGGTAAGGGGCTTGGACTTCCAGCAAGCGTGCGTGAGCGTGTTAAAGGAGTGAATGGAGACGAATGGTACTTGGGACCTGACGATCTGTTGGAGTGTGAGCAGGGTAATATTTAGTGAAGGGATTCAGGGAAACCGGTTAGGGACTAAAATGGGAAGTACAATGCCTGCACTTTAAAGTTTGGGATATTGGCAGTTTGGAGGGATATGTTGTGTATCTTTATATGTTTATGCTTCTAGACTGTTGTATTCTGAGCACCTCTGCAAAAACAGTGATAATGTGCTAAGGATCTTCTGGTACAAAATTATTATTAGCAAGAACTCACATAAAATTAAGTCCTGTCAAAAATTTTCTCTTGTACATTTAATGATGTAGTTTTTTCATTTATGTTAATATAAAAATCAATGATTTTGTACCAAAAGAGCCTAAGGAAGCTCACCTAACGTTATTATAACAAGCGCAGTTTAATTCACCTTAATCCAACTAAATATATTTTATACAAGTTTAAAATAATTTAAATAAACAAACACAATGAAATATACTTTTTTTTCATTAGGTTCACAATGATTTTTGGGATATTATAGCATACACAAATTTTCGCTTGCCCTATTCGACAAGAAGTCAGTTGCTATTTAGGCCAAAATCGCAACGTTTACTTACTCGGCACGACATATATATAAGGGAATACGTTTGTTGAGAATACCTGGTAAATTGTATGGCAGAGTTATTACTGGAAGAATTAAGGTTAAGACGGAGAGCAGGATCGCAGATGAACAAAGAAGCTTCAGGAAGGGTAGGTGGGGTGTGTGTAGACCAAGTGTTTACGTTAAAGCATGTAAGCGAACAGTATTTAGATAAGAGTAAATAAGTTTCCGCTGCATTTGTGAATTTGGAAAAAAACATATGAAAGGATGAAAGGGGAGCAGTGTAGCAGATGTTGCAAGTGTAAGGAATAGGTGGTGAGTTACAGAAAGCAGTGAAGAGTTTTCTCGAGGATACTGAGGCTCAGGTTAGTGTTTGTAGGAGGGAGAGATTATTTCACAGTAAAAGTAGGCCTTAGACAGGGATGTGTTATGTCATCATGGTTGTTCAATATATTTATAGATGGGGTTGTAAAATAAGTGAATGCTCGGGTGTTTGCAAGAGGTGTGGAGTTAAGATAGAGACTAACACAAAGTAAGAGTTATCTCAGTTGGTTTCTGCTGATGACACTGTGCTTTTGGGAAATTTTGAAGATAAGCTGCAAAAGTTGGTGGACGAATTTTGGAGGGTATGTAAAAGAAGGAAATTAAAAGTGAACATAGGAAAGAACAAGGTTACAAGGGTAGCAAAATTTAGGTGAGAAATTAGATATCAGATTGGAGGGAGTATGAAGTGAATGTGTTCAGATATTTGGGAGAGAACATGTCAGCAGGTGGGTCTGTCAAAGACGAGGTGAGCCATAGAATTGACGAGGGTAAAAAGATGAGTGGAGCACTGAGGAGTCTGTGGAAATAAAGAACGCTATCCTTGGAATCAAACAGGAGACTATATGAGAGTAAATTTGTTCCAACACTCTTATATGGGTGTGAAGTATGGGTAGTGAATGTTGCAGCGAGGAGAAGCCGGAGTCAGTGGAGATGACTTGTCTGAGGGCAGTGTGTGATGTGAATATTATGAAGAGAATTCGTAGCTTGGAGATTACAAGGAGGTGCGGGGTTACTAAAAGTATTATCCAAATGGTTGAGGAGGGTTTTTTAAATTAAAGTGGTTCAGAAATTCAGAAATGATGGAGAACATACAAATTTGTAGAGGAGGGAGGGTGGGGTAGGGGTCGTCATAAGAAAGATTAGAGGAAAGCGGTAATAGACGTTTAGTGTACAAGGGGCTTTGACCTCCAGCAAGCATGAGTGTATGTTAGATAGGAGTGGGTAGAGGTAAGTATGCTTTATGACTTGATGTGCTGTTGGAGTGTGAGCAAGATCACATGCATAAAGGGATTCAGGCTTGAGTCCTGAAAGTAGGAAGCACAGTGCCTGCATTCTGAAGGAGGGGTGGGAATATTTACGATTTTATAGTATCGGCGTCCCTCTGGCAAGACAGTGATGATGTGAATGATTTTGAAAGTGTTTTCTTGTTTTCTGGGTGACCCTACCTCGGTGGGAAATGACGGGTTTGTTGAAATTATATATATATATATATATATATATATATATATATATATATATATATATATATATATATATATATATTTTTTTTTTTAAAGGTACCACCTCTAGAACTGTTATAAGGACCCTCATCCTCAGAGAAAAGAATAAACTTGCTTCAGGGAAAACTCAAGATTCTTCCTGAAGCTGTTTGAGAATTTTCTCCTACCACCCCTATATTATATTATATTATATTATATATATATATATATATATATATATATATATATATATATATATATATATATATTATTTAAAGACAAAATACATTGACAAAACATTCACAAAAATATGATACAAAGTAAAACAACATAGGTAACTCAGAGCTACATCTCGAATACTTCGTCCAGCTCCCCGGCGGTGGGCCGCGTGCCCAGAATGCTGCAGGCATTTCCTCTCTGGATCGCAACACTGAGTCTCTGAAAGAGGAAGCTGGTCGCCCTGTGGTCCTTTGTTTCTATGATGAGCCTTTCACCCAGCTCTATTAGGAACTTTAGAGCACACTTGCCCCATGCTCCAAGGGTCTCCGACCCTATTGGGATGAAGTTATAGCAAGGGGGAAGGTCTTCATATTTGCGGATCTTCTGAGTCTCCCTGTGGCTAGCAGCTCCACCCCCTTCCACTACGGAGTATGGCAAGTAGGTGTCTGCCAATGTGGCGGCACATGTGTAGTCCCAGGCAATCTGCTTTCCATCCTTCCAAGGTAGCATAGTGGCTCCATCAGGACGCTTTAGACTTCCGTCAGACCTCTGCACTTGGGGTTCCCGTTGAGCTGGGCAACGGGCTGTGGCGAGGCTTCTCTTTATGATGTCATTGACCTCCTCATGCCTGGCATACTTCCCTTCTGCTGTGTGACACACGAGACCATGAAGTCCGAATTGATCAGCTGTCGCCCTGCCGCAAATACATCTATGTTCGGTGAGGATGGGGGCGGCTAGGCGAAGAGCAACACCAATCCGAATGGCCTGTGGGCCTAGTCGAGTGCCCAAGGAGGAAGTGGGAACAGCAAACAGGAAATCTCCTGAGTGTGGTGCCTTCACTGCCAGGAGACGAGCTTTGTCCTTTCCTGAGGCGTTGGAGAGCATTGTGTTGGCGATTTTTTCCATGATCGGTTTGTCCCAGTGGGACTGTTTGTGTTCTTTGGGAGGAGCTGGTCTACTGGAGGAATCTGTGAGGGTGTCCCACCGAATCGCTGCCTCAGTAAACCTGGGGTCTTGAGCTCCTACCATGTCTCTCAAGCGTTCGGGAACAATCTTCTTGACTAATGCACTGGAAGCCAAACACGAAGACAGAAAAGCAGGTAAAGCAACATGCATTGCTTTGCGCACCCCTATACCTCCCAGTCGTACTGGGAGGGTTGCCTGATGCCATTGCTGATCCTCTAGTGACAGGTTCAGTGCCTTCTTAAGGGTTGACCTCAGGTGTGCGTCATATTCGTCAAGTGTTGGGTTGTCAAAAGAGGGTGCACACCTGAGGAAGTAAGTGAGTCTTGGAATAGTAAGGCACCTTGTGAGGAGAGGAATAACATCTTGTAGGAGTGAGGAAGAGCCAGTTGTGAGTGTGGGGGAAGTTCGTGAGGCAGTAGGTAAAATGAAAGAGGGTAAGACAGCCGGGATTGATGGGATAAAGATAGAAATGTTAAAAGCAGGTGGGGATATAGTTTTGGAGTGGTTGGTGCAATTATTTAATAAATGTATGGAAGGTAAGGTACCTAGGGATTGGCAGAGAGCATGCATAGTTCCTTTGTATAAAGGCAAAGGGGACAAAAGAGAGTGCAAAAATTATAGGGGGATAAGTCTATTGAGTATACCTGGTAAAGTGTATGGTAGAGTTATTATTGAAAGAATTAAGAGTAAGACGGAGAATAGGTAGGGGGTGTGTGGACCAGGTGTTTACAGTGAAACATATAAGTGAACAGTATTTAGATAAGGCTAAAGAGGTCTTTGTGGCATTTATGGATTTGGAAAAGGCGTATGACAGGGTGGATAGGGGGGCAATGTGGCAGATGTTGCAGGTGTATGGTGTAAGAGGTAGGTTACTGAAAGCAGTGAAGAGTTTTTACGAGGATAGTGAGGCTCAAGTTAGAGTACGTAGGAAAGAGAAAAATTATTTCCCAGTAAAAGAAGGCCTTAGACAAGGATGAGTGATGTCACCTTGGCTGTTTAATATATTTATAGATGGGGTTGTAAGAGAAGTAAATGAGAGGGTCTTGGCAAGAGGCGTGGAGTTAAAAGATAAAGAATCACACATAAAGTGGGAGTTGTCACAGTTGCTCTTTGCTGATGACACTGTGCTCTTGGGAGATTCTGAAGAGAAGTTGCAGAGATTGGTGGATGAATTTGGTAGGGTGTGCAAAAGAAGAAAATTAAAAGTGAATACAGGAAAGAGTAAGGTTATGAGGATAAAAAGATTAGGTGATGAAAGATTGGATATCAGATTGGAGGGAGAGAGTATGGAGGAGGTGAATGTATTCAGATATTTGGGAGTGGACGTGTCAGCGGATGGGTCTATGAAAGATGAAGTGAATCATAGAATTGATGAGGGGAAAAGGGTGAGTGGTGCACTTATGAGTCTGTGGAGACAAAGAACTTTGCCCTTGGAGGCAAAAAGGGGAATGTATGAGAGTATAGTTTTACCAACGCTCTTATATGGGTGTGAAGCATGGGTGATGAATGTTGCAGCGAGGAGAAGGCTGGAGGCAGTGTAGATGTCATGTCTGAGGGCAATGTGTGGTGTGAATATAATGCAGAGAATTCGTAGTTTGGAAGTTAGGAGGAGGTGTGGGATTACCAAAACTGTTGTCCAGAGGGCTGAGGAAGGGTTGTTGAGGTGGTTCGGACATGTAGAGAGAATGGAGCGAAACAGAGTGACTTCAAGAGTGTATCAGTCTGTAGTGGAAGGAAGGCGGGGCAGGGGTCGGCCTAGGAAAGGTTGGAGGGAGGGGGTAAAGGAGGTTTTGTGTGCGAGGGGCTTGGACTTCCAGCAGGCATGCGTGAGCGTGTTTGATAGGAGTGAATGGAGACAAATGGTTTTTAATACTTGACGTGCTGTTGGAGTGTGAGCAAAGTAACATTTGTGAAGGGGTTCACAGTACTCGCCCCCATCTTATTCCTTATCCTCATATCAGACATAAACAGAGATATACACCACAGCACCGCATCATCCTTTGCGGATGATACTAGGATCTGCATGAGGCTGTCATCTGCTGAGGACGCGGTTAACCTCCAAGAAGATATAAACAAAGTTTTCCAGTGGGCAACGGTAAACAATATGATGTTCAATGAGGATAAATTCCAACTACTCCGTTATGGAAAACTGGAGGAGATAATAACTAGAACAGAGTATACTACTGACTCCGGCCATACAATAGAGCGGAAAAATAATGTAAGGGACCTGGGAGTAGTAATGTCTGAGGATCTCACTTTCAAGGATCACAACAGTGCCACGATCGCACTTGCAAAGAAAATGATAGGATGGATAATGAGAACTTTCAAAACGAGAGATGCCAAGCCCATGATGATCCTTTTCAAATCACTTGTTCTATCTAGGCTGGAATACTGCTGTACATTAACATCTCCATTCAAAGCAGGTGAAATCGCAGATCTAGAGAGTGTACAGAGATCCTTTACTGCACGTATAAGTTCTGTCAAGCACCTTAACTACTGGGAACGCTTGGAAGCACTTGACTTGTACTCGTTGGAACGCAGGAGGGAGAGATATATCATAATCTACACTTGGAAAATCTTGGAAGGAATGGTCCCAAATCTGCACACAGAAATCACTCCCTACGAAAGTAAAAGACTGGGCAGGCGATGCAAAATGCCCCCAATAAAAAGTAGGGGCGCCATTGGTACACTAAGTGTCCGGGGCCCAAAACTGTTCAACAGCCTCCCATCAAGCATTAGGGGAATTGCCAATAAACCCCTGGCTGCCTTCAAGAGAGAGCTGGACAGATACCTAAAGTCAGTGCCGGATCAGCCGGGCTGTGGCTCGTACGTTGGACTGCGTGCGGCCAGCAGTAACAGCCTAGTTGATCAGGCCTTGATCCATCGGGAGGCCTGGTCATGGACCGGGCCGCGGGGGCGTTGATCCCCGGAATAACCTCCAGGTAACCTCCAGGTAACCTCCAGGCCGGACTTGAGTCCTGGAGATGGGAAGTACAGTGCCTGCACTCTGAAGGAGGGGTGTTAATGTTGCAGTTTAAAAACTGTAGTGTAAAGCACCCTTCTGGCAAGACTGATGGAGTGAATGATGGTGAAAGTTTTTCTTTTTCGGGCCACCCTGCCTTGGTAGGAATCGGCCAGTGTGATAATAAATAAAATAAAATGTATGAAAGAGGGGGAGATACCTAGGGATTGGCAGAGAGCATGTATAGTTCCTTTATATAAAGGGAAGGGGGGAAAAGAGACTAAAAATTATAGGGGAATAAGTTTACTGAGTATACCAGGTAAAGTGTACAGTAGGGTTATTACCGAAAGAATTAAAGGTAAGACAGAGAGTAGGATTGCAGATGAGCAAGGAGGTTTCTGTGTGGGTAGGGGATGTGTAGATCAAGTGTTTACATTAAAGAATATATCTGAACATTATTTAGATAAAGGTAGGGAAGTTTTTATTGCATTTATGGATTTAGAAAAGGCATATGATAGAGTGGATAGGGAAGCAATGTGGCAGATGTTGCAAGTATATGGAATAGGTGGTAAGTTACTAAATGATGTAAAGAGTTTTTATGAGGATAGTGAGGCTCAGGTTAAGGTGTGTAGAAGAGAGGGAGACTATTTCCCAGTAAAAGTAGGTCTTAGACAGGGATGTGTAATGTCACCATGGTTGTTTAATATATTTATAGATGGGGTTGTAAAAGAAGTAAATGTTAGGGTGTTCAGGAGAGGGGTGGGATTAAATTATGGGGAATCGAGTACAAAATGAGTGTTGGCACAGTTACTTTTTGCTGATGATACTGTGCTACCTGGATACCTGGAGGTTACCCGGAGGTTATTCCGGGGATAAACGCCCCCGCGGCCCGGTCCATGACCAAGCCTCCCGATGGATCAGGGCCTGATCAACTAGGCTGTTACTGCTGGCTGCATGCAGTCCAATGTACAAGCCACAGCCCGGCTGATCCGGCACTGACTTTAGGTATCTGTCCAGCTCTCTCTTGAAGGCAGCCAGGTGTTTATTGGTAATTCCCTTAATGCTTGATGGGAGGCTGCTGAACAGTCTTGGGCCCCGGACACTTATGGTGTTATCTCTTAGTGTACCAATGGCGCCCCTGCTTTTAATTGGGGGCATTTTGCATCGTCTGCCCAGTCTTTTACTTTCGTAGGGAGTGATTTCTGTGTGAAGATTTGGGACCATTCCTTCCAGGATTTTCCAAGTGTAGATTATGATATATCTCTCCCTCCTGCGTTCCATCGAGTACAAGTCAAGTGCTTCCAAGCGTTCCCAGTAGTTAAGGTGCTTGACAGAACTTATATGTGCAGTAAAGGTTCTCTGGACACTCTCTAGATCTGCAATTTCACCTGTTTTGAATGGAGATGTTAATGTACAACAGTATTCCAGCCTAGATAGAACAAGTGATTTGAAAAGGATCATCATTGGCTTGGCATCTCTTGTTTTGAACGTTCTCATTATCCATCCTATCATTTTCTTTGCAATGTGATCGTGGCACTGTTGTGATCCTTGAAAGTGAGATCCTCAGACATTACTACTCCCAGGTCCCTTACATTATTTTTCTGCTCTATTGTATGGCCAGAGTTTGTAGTATACTCTGTTCTAGTTATTATCTTCTCCTCCAGTTTTCCATAACGGAGTAGCTTGAATTTGTCCTCATTGAACATCATATTGTTTTCCGTTGCCCACTGGAAAACTTTGTTTATATCTTCTTGGAGATTTACCGCGTCATCAGATGACAGCCTCATGCAGATCCTAGTATCATTCGCAAAGGATGATACGGTGCTGTGGTGTATATCTCTGTCTATGTCTGATATGAGGATGAGGAATAAGATGGGGGCGAGTACTGTACCTTGTGGAACAGAGCTCTTCACTATGGCAGCCTCCGATTTAACTTTGTTGACCGCTACTCTTTGTGTTCGATTTGTTAGGAAGTTGAAGATCCATCTCCCCACTTTCCCAGTTATTCCTTTAGCACGTATTTTGTGGGCTATTACGCCATGATCGCATTTGTTAAATGCTTTTGCAAAGTCTGTATATATTACATCTGCATTCTGATTTTCTTCCAGTGCATCCAAGGCCATATCATAGTGATCCAGTAGTTATGAGAGGCAGGAGCGACCTGCCCTGAATCCATGTTGCCCTGGATTGTGCAGATTTTGGGAATCCAGGTGATTTGCAATCCTGCTTCTTAGCACTCTTTCAAAGATTTTTATGATGTGGGACGTCAGAGCTATTGGTCTATAGTTCTTAGCTAATGCTTTGCTGCCACCTTTATGGAGTGGGGCTATATCCGTTGTTTTAAGTGACTGTGGAATTTCACCCATGTCTAAGCTCCTCCTCCATAGTGTACTTGGGGCATGCGAGAGGGGTTTCTTGCAGTTCTTAATGAATACAGAGTTCCACGAGTCTGGGCCCGGGGCTGAGTGTATGGGCATGTTGTCAATGGCTTTTCCGAAGTTTATCGGAGTTAGGGTAATGTCGGAAATCTGGCATACATTTATGGAGTTTTGAGGCTCATTCATGAAGAAATCATTTGGGTCGTCGATCCTCAGACTGATTAGTGGCTCACTAAACACAGAGTCGTACTGGGATTTCAGTATTTTACTCATTTCTTTGTTGTCATCTGTGTAAGTCCCATCCTGTCTGAGTAAGGACCCGATACTAGATGTGGTATTTGCCTTGTTTTTGGCATATGAAAAGAAATATTTCGAATTTCTTTCAATTTCACTAATAGCTTTAAGCTCCTCCTGTCTCTTCTGGTTCCTGTAAGAGTCATTTAACTTAAGTTCGATAGTTTCCACTTCCCTGGTCAGCGCCTCCTTTCGTGTATCAGATATTCTAGCACTCCTGAGGAGCTCAGTGACTCTTCGTCGTCTTCTGTAGAGGGAGCGTCTTTCTCTCTTCAGTTTACTCCTGCTCTTCTTCTTTCTTAGGGGAATATGCCCAAAACATGCTTCAGCTGCCAGGAAGTTGATCCTTTCAAGGCACTGGTTTGGATCCATGTCATTTAAGATATCTTCCCAACATGTTTCATTTAGGACATGGTTCACCTGGTCCCAGTTGATGTTCTTGTTGTTGAAGTTGTATTTTGTGAAGACACCTTCACAGGTACATGCATTCTGCTGATCAGAACCCCTATGCATGTACGTCTGGACTTCGATTAGGTAGTTATCGGAATTAGTTGTTTTTGATATTCTTATGTCTCTTATCAGGTCCTCATTATTTGTGAAGATAAGGTCAAGTGTGCTAATGGGAGATTCTAAAGAAAAGTTGCAAAGGTTAGTGGACGAGTTTGCGAGGGTGTGTAAAGGTAGAAAGTTGGAAGTGAATATAGATAAGAGTAAGGTGGTGAGGGTATCAAACGATTTAAAGAAAAAATGGATATCACATTGGAGAGAGGGAGCATGGAAGAAGTAAATGTTTTCAGATATTTGGGAGTTGAAGTGTCAGTGGATGGGTTTATGAAGGTTGAGGTTAATCACAGAACTGATGAAGACAAAAAAACGTTATCCATGGAAGCAAAGAAAGGAATGTATGAAAGTGTAGTGGTACCAACACTCTTATATGGGTGTGAAGCTTGGGTTGTAAATGCTGCAGCGAGGAGGAGGCAGTGAAGATGTCCTGTCTAAGGACAATGTGTGGTGTAAATATTATGCAGAAAATTCGGAGTGTGGAAATTAGGAGAAGGTGTGGAGTTAATAAAAGTAATAGTCAGAGGGCTGAAGAGGGTTTGTTGAGGTGGTTTGGTCATTTAGAGAGAATGGATCAAAGTAGAATGACATGGAGAGAGTATTAATTTGTAGGGGAAGGCGGGGTAGGGGTCGTCCTCCATAAGGTTGGGTAGAGGAGGTTTTGTGGGTGAGGGGCTTGGACTTCCAGCAAGCGTGCGTGACCGTGTCAGATAAGAGTGAATGAAGACAAATGGTTTTTGAGACATGACAAGCTGTTGGGGTGTGAGCAGGGTAATATTTAGTGAAGGGATTCAGGGAAACCCGTTATTTTTATATAGCCGGACTTGAGTTCTGGCAATGGGAAGTACAATACCTGCACTCTCAAGGAGGAGTTCGGGATATTGGCAGTTTAGAGAGACATGTTATATATCTTTACATATGCTTCTAAACTGTTGTATCTGGGTGCCTTTGCAAAGACAGAGATTATGTATGAGGTAAAAGCGTTGGGTGATGAAAGTATTTTCTTTTCGGGGATTTTCTTTCTTTTTGGGTCACCCTGCCTCGGTGGGAGACGGCCAACTTGTTGAAAAAAAAAGTTAAAAGATATATTTTTTCATTTATGTTAATGCAAAAATTAATAATTTTGTATTAAAAGAACCTTAGAAAACTTACCTAACCTTATTATAACAAACGCAATTTAATTTAGCCTAATCCAATTATAAATATTTTAGATAATTTAATAATAAACAAACACAATCAATTATATATTTTTTGTTAGGTTAAGAATGATTTTTGCGAAATTATTGCATACACAAATTTTCTCTAGCCTTATTCGGCAAGAAGAGCGTTGCTATTTAAGCCGAAATAGCAAGTTTTACCTATTCTGCACTACATATAGATATGCAACGATATCACAGTAAACAGGTGATACGACAATAAACCTTGATAAAAATGTGTCCAGTAATATATTATTGGGACAAAGGCATAAGATTTCATCGCATATCTGAAGTGAGGTACTGAGCTTTACAGGACGGGATATCTTTCAATAGCCTAACCTCGAAAACCTCCTTATACAGATTACTCAGTCGGGGAGACAATGGATATCCCACAGCCATTGGGCGTAGTATTTCCCTTCAAACTCACAATTGCAATCAACTACACACAACTTAATTAGTTCAGTAATGGTATTCTTATCGAAAGGCATGGTGAACTCATCTAATTCTTCTTCCAAATAAGACAGCAAGTCGGGTACAGGCACTCTGGTGAACGACGCTGTGACATAAAAACTTACTAGTGTAAAATCATTAGACATGCTAACATTTTGCAATTTGTCAATGAGATCAACATTGTTTTATACGTGGGCTTGAGAAATGTTGCCAAGCACTGGAGTTAATACTTTTACCAACCATTTTGACAGGGCATATGTAGCCGATCCTACCGTGCTAACAATAGGTCTAGCTGGCAAACCGGCTATGTGGGTTTTAATTAATCCATACATATAAGGAAGTGTTGCCGACTTAGCTGATAACTGTTTAATTCCTCATTACCTCTCAGTAAGGCCTAAGTTGTTTATTAAACTTACTGTTAACCTGGTCCAATGGGTTCTTATTAAGGAGAACTTAAATATCCCTGTCTTATAATAAAATGATCATTTTACGCTATAGTCTACCTTGTCCATAATTACTATCGCATTTGCTTTGTCTGTTTTCGTAAGGTGACGTCTAGGACCTTCCTTTAATTCATGGTATGACTTAGCAAATCTTTGAGGACAGTTCGGTTCCATAGGGCTGAGCAAAGCCCCATATGCAATTCCTTTGCAAATGCTGCACGTTTCGGGGGATAGGTCCTCTTATTTTTCCAGATTACAAAAAGACTTGGCAAAGTCAACTTAATTGGTGTCCCCACTAGTAGGCACGAAACTTAACCTGTATTCATTGTTTATCCTATTGAGCAATCTGCATATGGAGTTTTTCGAGGCTTTGCTGTTGAAAGATATCCTGCCCTGTTAAGATAAATGGTTCGGATACGGGGATGACATCTTGTGTCTTTGGCCAGATGATATGGCCCTGGATACATTTTTACCGAGACTTAACGCTGTGGTCCCGTCTATTAAATTCACAACGGATATTGAAACGGAATCTAAAGTTCCACTCTTAGATGTACTGACACACCGAGTTGATAGATAGTTCATGTTTACAATATATAGGAAGATCACTGTGTATGCTCATACATTCACTACTATTTCAACCATGAGACAAGAGTAAAAAGGAGTGTTTTTTCTCACTGTTTCCGAGAGCTTACCGAGTGTGCAGCCCAGGGTTTCTAGATGAAGAAATTACGAAAATATTTGACATTGCCATAAAACTGCGATATCTTGAAAGAGCTCGTGGAATCAGCGTTGCTGGCAGGAAGGAAAACTTACCACAGAACTGAGCCTAGGATAACACTTCGGATCAAGAATGTGCTGGTTCTCCCATACAATGAGAATTTATCTGTCCTGCCGAATGCTTTAAAAAGATTTAACATACAAGTAGTTTTTAAGAATTCACGGGTTGTTAAAAGCATATTGATAAATAATTCTTCCCAACATTGTGTTGGTGGTGTTCAAAGAATTGGTTGCAATGACTGCAACTTGTAGAGGACAGTCCAGCAAGCCTTTAGATGTCATGATATCACGACACGAACTGCAAAAGTATCAAATGCGATTTTCAGCCACTTAAGTGTGTTCAGTAACTCGGTAAACTGGTGGGAAACCAGTCATTGTCCCTTGTTACACTTGGCTTGAAAAGGAATACTGTAAAATTAGGTATAATAAAACATGATAAAATGTCATGATATAATAATAGTGGTGGCTTATTCAAATTAGACTCGTTTATAGTCGAGGCTACCTCGCAGAGCCTACAACCGGACTCCTATACAAATGTTATGGATTGTTTTACGTGTTGTAGTTCTACACCTAAGAACTAGGGTATGTTTTCCTGCTTGTTCCTTTTTGTTCTTTATGGTTAGAGCTGCATCTGCCTGAGAATATTGTGGGATATATAAACTATGGTTGTCCTCCTTCCGATAAACTACAGATATCTCCGTTTAAATGAGTCTCTTTAAATGAGTCGGCCGTCGACCCATTTTCTATATGTACAGAAAATTCCTAAGACAATTGCCAGATACGCTGTATTTAGAATGTAAATTCTCTTTTATCTATCGAAGTCTCACAGGAATTTTGAAAATTGTCATGTCACTAATATCACGTTCATCAGGTTAATACTACAATATCAGTGCTTGTGGATTGGCTGTCTTTCAGTGCTTTAAAATTCAATCTTTTTTGGCACTGGTATGCCTGGGGCACTTACCGCTTCTTGTCTCATTTGGACCAAGATGCTTCTTCTGAATGTATTTGCTGGGACTTCCTCCTCTTTTCTGCAACATTTCAATCTCCTTTTGCTGTGTTGATTGCAACACGAAAGGCCTAGAGTTATCAATCAACTCCCCCCGTAGTTTTGCATCCTGTATCGCTTGTTGGCGTTTTTTGCGATTATTGCAACCACGAAAAGCAGGGCGCCACGAGTACACTGAGAGACAACACAATAAGTGTCCGGGGCCCAAGACTATTCAATTGCCTCCCAGTATACATAAGGGGAATTACCAATAGACCCTTGGCTGTCTTCATGAAGGCACTGGACAGGCACCTAAAGTCAGTACCTGACCAACCGGGCAGCGGTTAGTACGTCAGCTTGCGTGCGGCCAGCAGCTACAGCCTGGTTGAACAGACCTTGATCCACCATGAGGCCTGGTCTCAGACCGGGCCGCAGGGCGTTGACCCCCGAAACCCTCTCCAGGTAAACTCCAGGTAAACTCCAGGTAAACGAACAAGTGGTATTTAAGAAATAACACACTGCGGCTAGCCGGAGGATCGAACCCGTGTTGTTTTAGCCCGACTCGTGGGAAACAAGTCAAAATTCAAGGCGCTCTAAGCCAATGGACCATACACACACACACACACACACACACACACACACACACACACACATATATATATATATATATATATATATATTATATATATATATATATTATATATATATATATATATGATTCGTGATTTCGTGTATAGGGCAAGGAGGAATA
>NC_091292.1:33715164-33800164 GCF_038502225.1 Cherax quadricarinatus
GGTCTGTGATACAGGATTTGCCATCCATGAATCCATGCTGGTTGGCGTTTATACTCTTGTTCCGTTCCAGTTGCTCCACCACTCTCCTCCAGATAATCTTCCCCATGACTTTGCATACTATACAGGTCAGTGACACTGATCTATATTTTAATGCCTCGTTTCTGTCTCCTTTTTAAATGTGGGTACTACATTGGCCATACCTCAGGTAGTTGCCCAGTTTCAAGGGATATGTTGAAGATTGTGGTTAGTGGCACACACAGCATTTCTGTTCCCTCTCTAAGGACCCAAGGGGAGATGTCTGGTCGCATTGCCTTTGAGGTATCAAGGTGCCTTAGCAGCTTCTTCACCTTCTCCTCAGTTGTGTGTGTGTCATCCAACATTTGTTGTTATATTACTTGTTGGCGTTCCCCTCTGTTCTGTCCACCCAGAGGCCTTCCTGTCTCTACTGTAAATACTTCCTTTAATCTCATGTTGAGCTCCTTACATACCTCTTGATCGCTTCTGGTGAGTTCCCCACCTTCTTTCCTCCTCCTGATCACCTGGTCTTTGACTGTTGTAGTCCTCCTAATGTGGCTATACAGTAGTTTCGGGTCAGACTTGGCTTTCGATGCTATGTCGTTTTCGTACTGTCGCTGGGCCTCCCTCCTTATCTGTACATACTCGTTTCTGGCTCTTCGACTAGTCTCTTTGCTTTCCTGGGTCCTTTTCCTCCTGTACCTTTTCCATTCTCTGGTGCACTTAGTTTTTGCCTCCCTACACCTTCGGGTAAACCAAGGACTCGCTTTATTCTTCCCATTATTTCTATTTCTCTTGGGAACAAACCTTCCTCTGCTTACTTGTATTTTGTTGTTACGTATTATTCCATCATTTCATTTACTGACTTTCCTGCCAATTCTCTGTCCCACTGAACCTCCTGCAGGAAGTTCCTCATACCTTTGTAGTCCTTCCTTATATGGTTTGGCTTTTCCCATCCAACTCCTGTTACCCTCTCCACTTGTAACTCTATGCATTCAAAACAGAACCATGTGACAACTAGCTCCAAGTGGCCTCTAATATGTGATGTCCTCAATGTCTGAACTGCTCAGGGTGAACACAAGGTCCAGTATTGCTGGTTCATCCTCCCCTCTCTCTCTAATAGTGTCTTTAACATGATGATGCGTGATGTTTTCCAGTACCACATCCATCATCTTGGCTCTCCATGTCTCAGGACCCCCGTGAGGCTCCAGGTTTTCCCAGTCGATCTCCCTGTTGTAGAAATCGCTCATAACCAGTAACTTTGCTCTGCTCGAGTGTGCGTGTGTGCGTGTGTGTGTGTGTGTACTCACCGAGTTGTACTTGGCTTTTTGTGGTTGCAGGGGTCAATTCATAGCTCCTGGCCCCGCCTCTTTGCTAGTTGCCCGCGTGTGTATGAATGTGTGTGCTCGTGTGTGTCTGTGTGTGTTTGTGCGTGTGTGCGTGCATGTTTACGTGGATGTGTATACGTACAGAAGAGTGTTATTGTAGGTGTGTATACGTGCAGGTGTGTGCAGGTGTGTGCAGGTAGCGTTACAGACCAATTTAGTCTAATGAAGAGAGAAGACGTTTTGATAAACAAATAAACAGACTATAAACTGGGAAGTAGTGAACCACTAATGAAAATCAAGTAAAAATATTTTATTTATTTAACCATTAAAAAGTCAATTTTTATTGCTAATAAAAAACTTGAATAAATTTAACCACTCATGAAAATGTTTCTAAACGATAATAATAATAATAATAATAATAATAATAATAATAATAATAATAATAATAATAATAATAATAATAATCTACCGCACAAAATAAACAACGAATTTTAATTTAAAAAAAATAAGTGACGAACTATAAAATATAAAGAAGTGGAAGATAATAAAAATCCAGCGCAGGATAATTCTCGTTAAGAAATACGATAATTGAGATAATTTGAAGAATTTTATAGCTCATTACCTTCTTTTTTTTCCCCCAGGGACAGAAATCTATTAATATTTTACATTATGATTAATTGCCATGTTACCTGTTATGAGGGAAAAGATATTTGTCGAGGAAATTGTTTATTTAGGTGATAAAAGGCAGGGCAGTAATTTCTTTTTTATTAAGTAGACTCGGTAGCAGAGAAACTTTTATTTTAAAACTAGAGGAGTGAAGCTTCACCTTGATAAATAAATTAAATAACCTAACCTAACCAAAAATAACCTAATCTAACCTAACCAAACCATTCTTAACCTAACTTAAATTAACCTAACCAAACCAAAAATAATCTAACCTAACCTATCCAAAAATAACCTAACCTAACCTAACCAAACCATTCTTAACCTAACTTAAATTAACCTAACCAAACCAAAAATAATCTAACCTAACCTAACCAAAAATAACATAACCTAACCTAACCAAACCATTCTTAACCTAACTTAAATTAACCTAACCTTACCTAACCTGCATTCCCTAGGCGCAATATATATATATATATAAAATATAATATATATATATATATATATATATATATATATATATATATATATATATATATATATATATGTCGTGCCGAATATGTAAAATTGGTTAATTAGCAAGAACTCATTTAAAATTAAGTCCTTTCTAAAATTTTCTCTTATACGTTTAAAGATATATTTTTTTCATTAATGTTGATGTAAAAATTAATAATTTTGCACCAAAAGGAACTTAGAAAACTTACCTAACCTTATTATAACAAGAACAATTTATATTAGCCTAACCCAACTAAATATATTTTAGATTTGTTTACAATAATTTAATACTAAACAAACACAGTGAAATATATTTTTTTCGTTAGGTTCAGAATGATTTTGGCGAAATTATTACATACACAAATTTTCACTTGTCCTATATGGCAAGATGAGCGTTGCTATTTAAGCCAAGATCGCAAGTTCTGCCTATTCGGCACGACATATATATATATCCTAATCTCAATTGGAATGAGACTCGAACCTTCGAACCTAGGCACCATGTATTCAGTGTACTTCTCACCGTATCGCACTGATCCAATACCTTGGCGCAGAGCTAACGCTAGACGTTTTGGTCCAAGGCAGCCAGACTTCAGACAGATGGTTTTAAGCTATTCATCTCATCCCCTACATGCATCGACCGACGAGAGATTTCTACAATTTGTGAATTCGCAGAACAGTCAAAATATTCACAAATACTAATCTCAAGTCGAAGGAGACTCGAACCTACCCTTGTGACAAGATACTCAAAGCTCTACAGGTATATCTTGCTACTTCTACTTACACTTAGGTCACACTACACATGGATATGCAAGCATATATATATATTACATAGATATGTACACCCATCTCGTTTTCTTCTATTTTCTTAATATTTCTTGTTCTTTATATCCTTTTACCTCCATGGGGAAGTGGAAAAGAATTCTTCCTCCGTAAGCCATGCGTGTCATAAGAGACGACTAAAATACCGGGAGCAAGGGGCTAGTAACCCCTTCTCCTGTATACATTACTAAATTTAAAAAGAGAAACTTTCGTTTTTCTTTTTAGGTTACCCTACTTCGGTGGGATATGGCTGGTTTGTTGATATATAAAACAAAAATGTGCACTTCAGGATCAACGTTAAGAAAAGAACCAACAGCATAAGGGAGTTGAAAACTTTTATACAAAAATAAACAACAGCAATGCAAATTACAGTGTTGAATACTTTCTGAAAGAGGATTAATTAAAAAAACGAAGCAGATAACAAGGTTGAGAATTTTATGAGGATGCACAGAGCGAGAAAAGACGAGGCAGATAAGGGGTTTGGAATCTTTTAAGAGAGAGTCGACAAGTCAGTATACATTAAGTCCTCGCGAGCGAGCATTAGGTGGAGGCAAGCATGGTGCGCTGTTACCCCTGCAGTGACCCACCCTCCCTGGCTATCAGATAATTATGTTAACAAGATCGGGCGGAGCTGGTACTGGTGGTCTCTTTACCAGGGGTGGAAGATAGCCACGACCACTGTGTGGGCTAGGACCATGGTGCACTCCAGGATCATTACGTACGCCAGGATCGTGATGCATTCCAGGACCGTGGTGCATTCCAGGACCATGGTGCACTCCAGGATCATTGTGCACTCCAGCATTATGGTGCAATTCAGGAACAGGGTGCACTCCAGGACCATTGTGCACTCTAGAACTAGGGTGCACTCCAGGTCCATGGTGCACTCTATGACCATGGTGCACTCAAGGAGACAACACTGTACTTTTATCAGCAAGGCTGTGTTTACATAGGGTTGGGTGTCAGCAGAGAGGCTACAAAGATCCTTCGTAATGCCACGTTAAGGTTTATACAACGTTCTCACCTGACCTTTTCTCTGGGTTAATAAAATATACAGCGTCAGCATGTGTAGTTGTCATGCGTTTTACACAGAGCTTGTAAGTTTAGCATGCTTAGCGAGCATAGCTTTGTAAGAGTTAAAAATTACTGCAATAACTACACCACATGAAAATCATGATGTGTATATATATATATATATATATATATATATATATATATATATATATATATATATATATATATATATATATATATATATATATAATGTCGTGCCGAATAGGCAGAACTTGCGATCTTGGCTTAAGTAGCAACGCTCATCTTGCCATATAGGACAAGTCAAAATTTGTGTATGCAATAATTTCGGCAAAATCATTCTGAACCTAAAGAAAAAAATATATTTCACTGTGTTTGTTTAGTATTAACTTATTGTAAACAAATCTAAAATATATTTAGTTGGGTTAGGCTAAAATAAATTGCTCTTGTTATAACAAGGTTAGGTAAGTTTTCTAAGATTCTTTTGGTGCAAAATTAAAAATTTTTACATTAACATTAATGAAAAAAATATATCTTTAAACGTATAAGAGAAATTTTCAGAAAGGACTTAATTTTAAATGAGTTCTTGCTAATTGACCAGTTTTACATATTCGGCACGACATATATATATATATATATATATATATATATATATACACACACACACAATAAACTCACAGTAAATAGATATCACATTACGCAAAACCAGAGTTAAAAAAATGTGAAATTCCAGCCACTTTCATTATCTCTCACGTCATCAAAGAACAGTAAAAGCAATAGAACAGAACACTTATAAGGCTGAGACTTCACCTCACTTATGATGTGTCACACAACCTGACCAACCGAGCGTGGGAGTGTTAGTGAAGATTTGATCAGGTCACATGTCAAATAATTTTTTTGTGACCTGACCAAATTTTCACCACACACCGACGCTCAGTGTGACGGGTTGTGTGTGAGGTCATAAGTAAGGTGAAATCTCAGACTTGTAATTCTTCTATTTTATCATTTTTACTGTTCCTTGATAATGTGAGAAATCGCGAAAGCATTTGGAATTTCACTATTTTTCCACTGTGGTTATTTATAACTTTCACTCTGCGCATTATTACAGAGAAAACTGAGTCCCACCAACATCCAGTCTACCAACCGTCACGTGTCTCAACATGTACCAGCTCAGAGCTTAATAATTAACCAACGAGGAACTCTACGGAAGCCGAACCAATTGTTTAAAAGAGTATTCTCCCTAGTTAAGAACAAAAGAAGGAACACTACAGCAGGCCTACTGACCCATGCGAAGCAGGTCCATGTTACCCTCCGGCTTAGCCCAATGACCCGCCTAGTCATATCACTTCCACTTAAGGAGCTCTGGAGAAGAAAACTTCTCTAATATGAATAAATGAAAGGCTATTTTAAGGAGCAATAGTGAAGGGCTGGTTGTAATTCGTAGCACAGTGATGGAAGACATTCATCACTCGCCGCGACTCACCTCACCTTAAGAACTAATCTTCTCGTTCTCATGTTATGGAAGCACCGCTGTGGTTCACCCTGACGATATTGATTTTTCAGTAGCAGGAAAAGGGTTCGAATCGGCTCCTCCTCCTCCTCCTCCTCCTTCCACTCCTCCTCCTTCCACTCCTCCTCTTTCCCCTCCTCCTCCTTCCCCTTCTCCTCCCCCTCCCCCCCGCTTCACATATATCATGGCAGTTTGACAGTTATTGAATGACGGGTCCTCCCTGCATTTGCAACTGCTTTCAACAAATTTTTATATTGAAGTTTATGATAATGATGTAAGGTGTCAATAAATTTTGAAGTGCCCCAATAAATTTCTAAGGTTATGTCAGCAGCTCAAAATGTGAGAGGGAGGGAGTGGGTGGGGGGAGACGGGGAGTGGGTGGGGGGTGACGGGGAGTGGGTGGGGGGAGACGGGGAGTAGGTGGGGGGAGACGGGGAGTGGGAGAGGGGAAGGAAGGGACTTAAGAGGGAAATAGAGAGTGGGGGAAGAAGAGAATGGGTGAAGAGTGGGGAAAGAAGAGAGTGGGTGAGAGAGAAGAGAAATACTTTTAATTTGCTTTTATTCACGCTAATTAAATGTTTCACAAGACTGAGACAATGAGGATGAGTGTCCGAGGAAATTCCGGTGATGGAAGGAGGAGGAGCAGAGTAGAGGAAGAAGGGAATAGAAGGAAGAGTGAAGGAAGATGGAGGGGAGCACTGTCTCGTGAAGGAAGAGTGAAGGAGGATGGGGAGGGAGCACTGTCTCATGAAGGAAGAGTGAAGGAGGATGTAGAGGGAACATTCTCATGAAGGAAGAGTGAAGGAGGATGGGGGAGGGAGCACTCTCTCATGAAGGAAGAGTGAAGGAGGATGGGGGAGGGAGCACTCTCTCATGAAGGAAGAGTGAAGAAGGATGGGGGAGGGAGCACTCTCTCATGAAGGAAGAGTGAAGGAGGATGGGGAGGGAGCACTCTCATGAAGGAAGAGTGACGGAGGATGAGGAGGGAGCACTCGTGAAGGAAGAGTGAAGGAGGATGGGGAGGGAGCGCACTCTCATGAAGGAAGAGTGAAGGAGGATGGGGAGGGAGCAGTCTCTCATGAAGGAAGAGTGAAGAAGGATGGGGGAGGGAGCACTCTCTAATGAAGGAAGAGTGAAGGAGGATGGGGGAGAGAGCACTCTCTCATGAAGGAAGAGTGAAAGAGGATGGGGGAGGGAGCACTCTCTCATGAAGAAAGAGTGAAGAAGGATGGGGGAGGGAGCACTCTCTCATGAAGGAAGAGTGAAAGAGGATGGGGAGGGAGCACTCATGAAGAGTGAAGGAGGATGGGGGAGGGAGCGCACTCTCATGAAGGAAGAGTGAAGGAGGATGGGGAGGGAGCACTCTCATGAAGGAAGAGTGAAGGAGGATGGGGAGGGAGCACTCTCTCATGAAGGAAGAGTGAAGGAAGATGGGGAGGGAGCACTCTCTCATGAAGGAAGAGTGAAAGAGGATGGGAAGGGAGCACTCTCTCATGAAGGAAGAGTGAAGGAGGATGGGGAGAGAGCACTCTCTCATGAAGGAAGAGTGAAAGAGGATGGGGGAGGGAGCACTCTCATGAAGGAAGAGTGAAGGAGGATGGGGAGGGAGCACTGTCTCATGAAGGAAGAGTGAAGAAGGATGGGGAGGAAGTACTCTCTCATGAAGGAAGAGTGAAGGAGGATGGGGAGAAAGCACTCATGAAGAGTGAAGGAGGATGGGGAGGGAGCACTCTCATGAAGGAAGAGTGAAGGAGGATGGGGAGGGAGCACTCTCTCATGAAGGAAGAGTGAAGGAGGATGGGGAGGGAGCACTCTCTCATGAAGGAAGAGTGAAGGAGGATGGGGAGGGAGCACTCTCTCATGAAGGAAGAGTGAAGGAGGATGGGGGAGGGAGCACTCTCTCATGAAGGAAGAGTGAAGGAGGATGGGGAGGGAGCACTCTCTCATGAAGGAAGAGTGAAGGAGGATGGGGAGGAAGCACTTTCTCATGAAGGAAGAGTGAAGGAGGATGGGGAGGGAGCACTCTCTCATGAAGGAAGAGTGAAGGAGGATGGGGAGGAAGCACTTTCTCATGAAGGAAGAGTGAAGGAGGATGGGGAGGAAGTACTCTCTCATGAAGGAAGAGTGAAGGAGGATGGGGGAGGGAGCACTCTCTCATGAAGGAAGAGTGAAGGAGGATGGGGAGAAAGCACTCTCATGAAGAGTGAAGGAGGATGGGGAGGGAGCACTCTCATGAAGGAAGAGTGAAGGAGGATGGGGAGGGAGCACTCTCATGAAGGAAGAGTGAAGGAGGATGGGGGAGGGAGTGCACTCTCAAGAAGGAAGAGTGAAGGAGGATGGGAGAGGAAGCAATGTCTCATGAAGGAAGAGTGAAGGAGGATGGGGAGGAAGCACTTTCTCATGAAGGAAGAGTGAAGGAGGATGGGGAGGAAGCACTTTCTCATGAAGGAAGAGTGAAGGAGGATGGGGAGGAAGCAATGTCTCATGAAGGAAGAGTGAAGGAGGATGGGGAGGAAGCACTTTCTCATGAAGGAAGAGTGAAGGAGGATGGGGAGGAAGCACTTTCTCATGAAGGAAGAGTGAAGGAGGATGGGGAGGAAGCACTTTCTCATGAAGGAAGAGTGAAGGAGGATGGGGAGGAAGCACTCTCTCATGAAGGAAGAGTGAAGGAGGATGGGGAGGAAGCACTTTCTCATGAAGGAAGAGTGAAGGAGGATGGGGAGGAAGCACTTTCTCATGAAGGAAGAGTGAAGGAGGATGGGGAAGGAAGTACTCTCATGAAGGAAGAGTGAAGGAGGATGGGGGAGGAAGTACTCTCATGAAGGAAGAGTGAAGGAGGATGGGGGAGGAAGTACTCTCATGAAGGAAGAGTGAAGGAGGATGGGGAGGAAGCACTTTCTCATGAAGGAAGAGTGAAGGAGGATGGAGGAGGAAGTACTCTCATGAAGGAAGAGTGAAGGAGGATGGGGAGGAAGCACTCTCTCATGAAGGAAGAGTGAAGGAGGATGGGGAGGAAGCACTCTCTCATGAAGGAAGAGTGAAGGAGGATAGGGGAGGAAGCACTCTCATGAAGGAAGAGTGAAGGAGGATGGGGAGGGAGCACTCTCTCATGAAGGAAGAGTAAAGGAGGATGGGAGGAAGTACTCTCATCAAGGAAGAGTGAAGGAGGATGGGGAAGGGAGCACTCTCTCATGAAGGAAGAGTGAAGGAGGATGGGGAGGAAGCACTTTCTCATGAAGGAAGAGTGAAGGAGGATGGGAGGGGAAGCACTTTCTCATGAAGGAAGAGTGAAGGAGGATGGGGAGGAAGCACTCTCTCATGAAGGAAGAGTGAAGGAGGATGGGAGGGGAAGCACTTTCTCATGAAGGAAGAGTGAAGGAGGATGGGGAGGAAGCACTCTCTCATGAAGGAAGAGTGAAGGAGGATGGGGAGGAAGCACTCTCTCATGAAGGAAGAGTGAAAGAGGATGGGGGAAGAAGCACTCTCTCATGAAGGAAGAGTGAAGGAGGATGGGGGAGGAAGTACTCTCATGAAGGAAGAGTGAAGAAGGATGGGGGAGGAAGTGCTCTCATGAAGGAAGAGTGAAGGAGGATGGAGGAGGAAGCCGTTTCCCATGAAGGAAGAGTGAAGGAGGATGGGGAGGAAGTACTCTCTCATGAAGGAAGAGTGAAAGAGGATGGGGAAGAAGCACTCTCTCATGAAGGAAGAGTGAAGGAGGATGGGGGAGGAAGTACTCTCATGGAGGAAGAGTGAAGCAGGATGGGGGAGGAAGTACTCTCATGGAGGAAGGGTGAAGCAGGATGGGGGAGGAAGTACTCTCATGGAGGAAGGGTGAAGGAGGATGGAGGAATAAGTACTCTCATGGAGGAAGAGTGAAGAAGGATGGGGAGGAAGCACTGTCTCATCAAGGAAGAGTGAAGGAGGATGGAGGAGGAAGCACTCTCTCATGAAGGAAGAGTGAAGGAGGATGGGGAGGAAGCACTCTCTCATGAAGGAAGAGTGAAGGAGGATGGGGGAGGAAGCACTTTCCCATGAAGGAAGAGTGAAGGAGGATGGGGGAGGAAGCACTTTCCCATGAAGGAAGAGTGAAGGAGGATGGGGAGGAAGCACTCTCTCATGAAGGAAGAGTGAAGGAGGATGGGGGAGGAAGCACTCTCTCATGAAGGAAGAGTGAAGGAGGATGGGAGAGGAAGCACTCTCTCATCAAGGAAGAGTGAAGGAGGATGGGGGAGGAAGCACTCTCTCATCAAGGAGGAGTGAAGGAGGATGGGGGAGGAAGCACTCTCTCATCAAGGAAGAGTGAAGGAGGATGGGGAGGGAGCACTCTCTCATGAATGAAGAGTGAAGAAGGATGGGGGAGGAAGCACTCTCTCATCAAGGAAGAGTGAAGGAGGATGGGGGAGGAAGCACTCTCTCATCAAGGAAGAGTGAAGGAGGATGGGGAGGGAGCACTCTCTCATGAATGAAGAGTGAAGAAGGATGGGGGAGGAAGCACTCTCTCATCAAGGAAGAGTGAAGGAGGATGGGGGAGGAAGCACTCTCTCATCAAGGAAGAGTGAAGGAGGATGGGGGAGGAAGCACTCTCTCATCAAGGAAGAGTGAAGGAGGATGGGGGAGGAAGCACTCTCTCATCAAGGAAGAGTGAAGAAGGATGGGGGAGGAAGCACTCTCTCATCAAGGAAGAGTGAAGGAGGATGGGGAGGAAGCACTCTCTCATCAAGGAAGAGTGAAGAAGGATGGGGGAGGAAGCACTCTCTCATCAAGGAAGAGTGAAGGAGGATGGGAGAGGAAGCACTCTCTCATCAAGGAAGAGTGAAGGAGGATGGGGGAGGAAGCACTCTCTCATCAAGGAAGAGTGAAGGAGGATGGTGAGGAAGCACTCTCTCATCAAGGAAGAGTGAAGGAGGATGGGGGAGGAAGCACTCTCTCATCAAGGAAGAGTGAAGGAGGATGGGGAGGGAGCAGTCTCTCATATGGGGAAAAATGAAGAAGGATGGGGGAGGAAGCACTCTCTCATCAAGGAAGAGTGAAGGAGGATGGGGAGGGAGCACTCTCTCATGAAGGAAGAGTGAAGAAGGATGAGGGAGGAAGCACTCTCTCATCAAGGAAGAGTGAAGGAGGGTGGGGAGGAAGCACTCTCTCATGAAGGAAGAGTGAAGGAGGATGGGGGAGGAAGCACTCTCTCATGAAGGAAGAGTGAAGAAGGATGGGGGAGGGAGCACTCTCTCATGAAGGAAGAGTGAAGAAGGATGGGGGAGGGAGCACTCTCTCATGAAGGAAGAGTGAAGGAGGATGGGGGAGGGAGCACTCTCTCATGAAGGAAGAGTGAAGGAGGATGGGGGAGGAAGCACTCTCTCATGAAGGAAGAGTGAAGAAGGATGGGGAGGAAGCACTCTCTCATCAAGGAAGAGTGAAGGAGGATGGGGAGGAAGCACTCTCTCATCAAGGAAGAGTGAAGGAGGATGGGAGAGGAAGCACTCTCTCATCAAGGAAGAGTGAAGGAGGATGGGGGAGGAAGCCCTCTCTCATCAAGGAAGAGTGAAGGAGGATGGGGAGGAAGCTCTCTCTCATCAAGGAAGAGTGAAGGAGGATGGGGGAGGAAGCACTCTCTCATCAAGGAAGAGTGAAGGAGGATGGGGGAGGAAGCGCTCTCTCATCAAGGAAGAGTGAAGGAGGATGGGGGAGGAAGCACTCTCTCATCAAGGAAGAGTGAAGGAGGATGGGGAGGAAGCACTCTCTCATCAAGGAAGAGTGAAGGAGGATGGGGGAGGAAGCACTCTCTCATCAAGGAAGAGTGAAGTAGGATGGGGAGGAAGCACTCTCTCATCAAGGAAGAGTGAAGGAGGATGGGGGAGGAAGCACTCTCTCATCAAGGAAGAGTGAAGGAGGATGGGGGAGGAAGCGCTCTCTCATCAAGGAAGAGTGAAGGAGGATGGGGGAGGAAGCACTCTCTCATCAAGGAAGAGTGAAGGAGGATGGGGAGGAAGCACTCTCTCATCAAGGAAGAGTAAAGAAGGATGGGGGAGGAATCACTCTCTCATCAAGGAAGAGTGAAGGAGGATGGGGAGGAAGCACTCTCTCATCAAGGAAGAGTGAAGGAGGATGGGGAGGAAGCGCTCTCTCATCAAGGAAGAGTGAAGGAGGATGGGGGAGGAAGCACTCTCTCATCAAGGAAGAGTGAAGGAGGATGGGGAGGAAGCACTCTCTCATCAAGGAAGAGTGAAGAAGGATGGGGGAGGAATCACTCTCTCATCAAGGAAGAGTGAAGGAGGATGGGGAGGAAGCACTCTCTCATCAAGGAAGAGTGAAGGAGGATGGGGGAGGAAGCACTCTCTCATCAAGGAAGAGTGAAGGAGGATGGGGGAGGAAGCACTCTCTCATCAAGGAAGAGTGAAGGAGGATGGGGGAGGAAGCACTCTCTCATGAAGGAAGAATGAAGGAGGATGGGGGAGGAAGCACTCTCTCATCAAGGAAGAGTGAAGGAGGATGGGGAGGAAGCACTCTCTCATCAAGGAAGAGTGAAGGAGGATGGGGGAGGAAGTACTCTCTCATCAAGGAAGAGTGAAGGAGGATGGGGGAGGAAGTACTCTCTCATCAAGGAAGAGTGAAGGAGGATGGGGAGGAAGCACTCTCTCATGAAGGAAGAGTGAAGGAGGATGGGGAAGGAAGTACTCTCTCATCAAGGAAGAGTGAAGGAGGATGGGGAGGAAGCACTCTCTCATCAAGGAAGAATGAAGGAGGATGGGGGAGGAAGCACTCTCTCATCAAGGAAGAGTGAAGGAGGATGGGTGAGGAAGCACTCTCTCATCAAGGAAGAGTGAAAGAGGATGGGGGAGGAAGCACTCTCTCATCAAGGAAGAGTGAAGAAGGATGGGGAGGAAGCACTCTCTCATCAAGGAAGAGTGAAGGAGGATGGGGGAGGAAGCACTCTCTCATCAAGGAAGAGTGAAGAAGGATGGGGGAGGAAGCACTCTCTCATCAAGGAAGAGTGAAAGAGGATGGGGGAGGAAGCACTCTCTCATCAAGGAAGAGTGAAGCACTCTCTCATCAAGAGGATGGGGGAGGAAGCACTCTCTCATCAAGGAAGAGTGAAGGAGGATGGGGGAGGAAGCACTCTCTCATCAAGGAAGAGTGAAGGAGGATGGGGGAGGAAGCACTCTCTCATCAAGGAAGAGTGAAGGAGGATGGGGGAGGAAGCACTCTCTCATCAAGGAAGAGTGAAGGAGGATGGGGAGGAAGCACTCTCTCATCAAGGAAGAGTGAAGGAGGATGGGAGAGGAAGCACTCTCTCATCAAGGAAGAGTGAAGTAGGATGGGGGAGGGAGCACTCTCTCATCAAAGAAGAGTGAAGGAGGATGGGGGAGGAAGCACTCTCTCATCAACGAAGAGTGAAGTAGGATGGGGGAGGAAGCACTCTCTCATCAAGGAAGAGTGAAGTAGGATGGGGGAGGAAGCACTCTCTCATCAAGGAAGAGTGAAGGAGGATGGGGGAGGAAGCACTCTCTCATCAAGGAAGAGTGAAGGAGGATGGGGGAGGAAGCACTCTCTCATCAAGGAAGAGTGAAGGAGGATGGGGGAGGAAGCACTCTCTCATCAAGGAAGAGTGAAGGAGGATGGGAGAGGAAGCACTCTCTCATCAAGGAAGAGTGAAGGAGGATGGGGGAGGAAGCACTCTCTCATCAAGGAAGAGTGAAGGAGGATGGGGGAGGAAGCACTCTCTCATCAAGGAAGAGTGAAGGAGGATGGGGGAGGAAGCACTCTCTCATCAAGGAAGAGTGAAGGAGGATGGGGGAAGAAGCACTCTCTCATCAAGGAAGAGTGAAGGAGGATGGGGGAGGAAGCACTCTCTCATCAAGGAAGAGTGAAGGAGGATGGGGGAGTAAGCACTCTCTCATCAAGGAAGAGTGAAGAAGGATGGGGGAGGAAGCACTCTCTCATCAAGGAAGAGTGAAGGAGGATGGGGGAGGAAGCACTCTCTCATCAAGGAAGAGTGAAGGAGGATGGGGGAGGAAGCACTCTCTCATCAAGGAAGAGTGAAGGATGATGGGAGAGGAAGCACTCTCTCATCAAGGAAGAGTGAAGGAGGATGGGGGAGGAAGCACTCTCTCATCAAGGAAGAGTGAAGGAGGATGGGGGAGGAAGCACTCTCTCATCAAGGAAGAGTGAAGGAGGATGGGGGAGGAAGCACTCTCTCATCAAGGAAGAGTGAAGGAGGATGGGGAGGTAGCACTCTCTCATCAAGGTAGATTGAAGGAGGATGGGTGAGGAAGCACTCTCTCATCAAGGAAGAGTGAAGGAGGATGGGGGAGGAAGCACTCTCTCATCAAGGAAGAGTGAAGGAGGATGGGGGAGGAAGCACTCTCTCATCAAGGATGAGTGAAGGAGGCTGGGGGAGGAAGCACTCTCTCATCAAGGAAGAGTGAAGGAGGATGGGGGAGGAAGCACTCTCTCATCAAGGAAGAGTGAAGGAGGATGGGGGAGGAAGCACTCTCTCATCAAGGAAGAGTGAAGGAGGATGGGGGAAGAAGCACTCTCTCATCAAGGAAGAGTGAAGGAGGATGGGGGAGGAAGCACTCTCTCATCAAGGAAGAAACATTTTTCGCATCATTATAAAGATAAATCACAAAGCATAATTATCAATGAATAAACATCAGCAGTGACGGGGACTCGTACAGTGGTCCATGCGGGTAGCAGACCCGGTGCTGGAATAATTACAGTGCTGGACCACCTACCCGCAAGGACCATGACTTGTGTCCCAGTCAGTTCTACCATTTAATTATTGACTGCGGTTCATTACTGATTATCCTGGGTTTATATACTGTTTATATACTGCATGTCTCTAAGGAGCCATACAGATGTTCCATGAGAGTGGTAAAATGACACGGTGGTCATACTTGGTGCCACTCATAAAAGCATGGCACACAAGTGCCTGGAAATCATCCTATTAGTGCACTAATGGATGAATTCTTACATCATTCGACCTGCTACCCGCATGTACTTCGGTTCGAGTCCCCATAAATTATTCTGTTTACTGATTATATATATATATATATATATATATATATATATATATATATATATATATATATATATATATATATATATATATATATATATATATGTCGTGCCGAATAGGCAGAACTTGCGATCTTGGCTTAAATAGCAACGCTCATCTTGCCATATAGGACAAGTGAAAATTTGTGTATGCAATAATTTCGCCAAAATCATTCTGAACCTAACGAAAAAAATATATTTCATAGTGTTTGTTTAGTATTAAATTACTGTAAACGTATTTAAAATATATTTAGTTGGGTTAGGCTAAAATAAATTGCACTTGTTATAATAAGGTTAGGTAAGTTTTCTAAGATTCTTTTGATGCAAAATTAATTTTTTTTACATTAACATTAATGAAAAAAATATATGTTTAAACGTATAAGAGAAAATTTTAGAAAGGACTTAATTTTAAATGAGTTCTTGCTAATTGACCAGTTTTACATATTCGGCACGACATTATATAAAATATATATATATATATATATATATATATATATATATATATATATATATATATATATATATATATATATATATATATATATATCCTATCAGTTTCCTAGCAGATGTGATAGTGGCATTGTTGTGGTCCTTGAAGGTGAGGTCTTCGGACATTACCACACCCAGCTCCTTCACATTACTTTTCCGCTCTATTGTGTGATTGGAGTTTGTAGTATACTCAGTTCTAGTTATTATTTCCTCCAGTTTTCCGTAACGGAGTAGTTGGAATTTGTCTTCATTAAACATCATATTGTTCTCTGTTGCCCATTGGAAAACTTGGTTTATATCTTCTTGGAGCTTTGCCGTGTCCTTAATGGATGACACTCTCATGCTGATCCTAGTATCGTCTGCAAAAGATGATACAGTGCTCTGGTCTACATCTCTGTCTATGTTTGATATGAGAATAAGGAACAGGATAGGTGCGAGTACTGTGCCTTGTTTGACAGAGCTCTCCCTACGGCAGCATCTGATTTAACTCTGTTTACCACTACCTAGTTGGGTGATTGAGGCTAGGACTTTGGGTAGTTTAAAATTTAGGTTGGATAAGTACATGAGTTAGAAAGTTGAAGATCCATCTGCCTACTTTGCCGGTTATCCCTTTAGCACGCATTTTGTGTGCTATTACACCATGGTGGCACTTGTCAAAGCCTTTTGCAAAGTCTGTGTATACTACATCCGCATTCTGTTTGTTTTCCAGTGCATCTAGGACCATAGCATAGTGGTCTAGCAGTTGCGAAAGGCAGGAGCGAACTGCTCTGAAACCATGTTGCCCTGGGTTGTGCAATTTTTGGGAGTCCAGGTGGTTTGCTATCCTGCTTCTTAGAACTCTTTCAAAGATTTTTATGATGTGGGACGTTAAAGCTATTGGTCTATAGTTCTTAGCTACTGCTTTGCTGCCACCTTTATGGAGTGGGGCTATATCTGTTTTTAGTGACTGTGGAATCTCGCCTGTGTCTAAGCTCCTTCTCCATAGCATACTTAGGGCCCGTGAGAGGGGTTTCTTGCAGTTTTTAATGAACACCGAGTTCCACGAGTCTGGGCCTTGGGCTGAGTGCATGGGCATGTCGTCGATGGCTTTCTCAAAGTTTAGTGGAGTTAAAGTTATGTCATAAATCTGGCCTACATTGGCAGGATTTGGAGGCTCATTCATGAAAAAATTGTTTAGATCGACTATCTTTAAACTGGTTAGTGGCTCGCTGAACACTGAGTCATACTGCAATTTCAGTATATCGCTCATTTCTTTATTGTTGTCAGTGTAGGATCCATCTTGCCTGAGCAGGGGCCCTATACTAGAAGTGATTTTTGACTAGTTTTTGGCATATGAAAAGAAATATTTCGAATATCTTTCAATTTCGTTAATCGCTTTTAGCTCTTGTCTCTGTTAGGTAAGACACATATGCAACAGTTAGGTATCTTTATTTCGAAACGTTTCGCCTACACAGTAGGCTTCTTCAGTCGAGTACAGAAAAGTTGATAGAAGCAGAAGATACTTGAAGACGATGTAATCAGTCCATCACCCTTAAAGTTTTGAGGTGGTCAGTCCCTCAGTCTGGAGAAGAGCATTGTTCCACCAGCTCTTGTCTCTCCTGGATCCTGTATGAGTCCTTTAACTTCAGCTCAATAGTTTCCACTTCCCTGGTTAGCACTTCCTTCCGTGTATCAGATAATCTGGCATTCTTGAGGAGCTCAATGATTCTTCGTCTTCTCCTGTAGAGGGAGCATCTCTCTCTCTTCAGTTTACTTCTACTTTTCTTTTGTCGGTGATTCTACCATTATTACATGTTTAAATGGTTTAGAAAACCGACAAGCTAATAAATGAGACACTTGTGCAACATTTGGATATTTTTATTCTGGAAACGTTTCTCCATCCGGTGGCTTCTTCAGTCCAATGCAGAGAAAGATGGTAGATAAGGAGGAGTTTGAGGTAATCAGTCCCTGAGCCTGGAGTCGATGTGTCCAGTCTATCAATGTCGATTAACAGTTACATCGTACACGCGTGAACTGACAACAGTCATCTTTAGACACATCACATCCTTTCTGAAGTCAACCTCAGTCACTGCTCTATTGTCAGTCACTTCGGACGCATTCAGCGACTGGCTTGTAATTGTAGGTGTAATAGCAGTCTATGTAGTGTGAGGTTTACAGTTTCTCGGAGACCAAGAATCTGTTCCCTGACTGGAAGACATGTGTCAAGTCCTCTTCCCTCATATTCAGTCAAAGATCCTCTCTCACTAGTACAGTTAGGTTATTTAGGTACAGGTACACATAAAATACAGTTACACAAATTATCATGCATAAGTAACACACGTGTAAATTACCTAGGATAACTCCTGCCCCCTCGCCCCCCCCCCAAAAAAAAAAGCCAGAGTGACTTATTTTCACTGGGATCCTTTTTATTTCCACTCACATTCATTCAAAGATCAGCGAAGGTCCTCATTCCTCACTCTAAAACCAGCACCAAGCACTCTTGTCTTACCTTGAGACTAGCACCAGGCCCCCACTCCCTCCCTCACCCGAAGACTAGTATTCTCTCAATGACTAATACTCTCAGAGATCAGCACTAAGTACCCTCCACTCACTTAAAGACCAGCACAAGGTTTCCTCCACTCACTCAAGGATCAGCACTAGGTTCCCTCCCTGATGCTGTTATTGAGAGATCAGTATGAGGTCATTTTACCCCCGTGGCCACCACAGCAGTAAACCATCCTGGTCCATCTCCTCCCTCCTGCCGTCTTTATGTAGCCTCCAGATCCTGCGTCTTTCAAGAGGGTGGTTGTGTCACTCCCATCACCACCGTCGCTGCCTCCTTCACTACCTCGCTGTTGAAATAGAGTGTAAGCAGGATGTGGTCTGGACACCCCACACGCGCCCTCCCTTCTTCCCTCTCCTGTGTCCTGCCTCTGCTTCACATCCAGATTTCTTAGGCGAGGCTGTTCCTTGGAGCTAAGACACACTGTTTCTATTGTTGTTTTAGGTTGTCTGCTTTACACTGAGTTTTCTTTTGGACTAAATTACTTCCGACGATGGTCACGTCTTAGCTGCCCTAACTTTTTAGCAAGGAATAAAGCTATAACTGAGAAATATATAGTAAGGCCTGGAATTGAGCGAAACTCATTGAGAACTCCATGTTTGGTCAGGGGTCCGACGGGGGTATCGTAGCTGGGGACCCACACTACAATTAAGTGATCATTTGTCACTTCCTTGTCGGTTTCTATAGTTACCAGAACGAAAATTGTTTGCCTTAGTTTCCATAACAAAGACGTGTGGGCCGGGTGGAGGCCAGCTGGCCCACATACCGTCCAGGAAAAAACCATAGCCAGGATTCTTGGATTCTGCCGCCATTTATTTTCCCTTCAACTACTGGTTTGCGACGCTCCCGTACGTTGCTGTTGCTTTCATTCTAAATTGCTGGAAGTAGACTTCATTTTGCTATTAAACAAAAATTGGATGCAACAGCACTGCACTGCTTCCTTATTCTATATGATAGTATGGACCGGTGAGCTTGGTGCCGTGTTCCACCATCCTTATGTTCTTATGTTTTCGACTATGTTTCCCTGTCACATTGTATGACTGTAAATGGTGGGCGAGAGGTAGAAGCGAGAGTCTGAGGCTGCTGGAACCACCAGTCTGAGCAGCCACAGCAGGTTGGCTGCCCACACTGGCTCTTGTTACCTCAAGGTAATTACAGGTGTTGTGAGTCGCCTGCTGCTTGTTATTACTGCACTGAGTACAATCTCTGTCGTCCTGGTGTGAGGCTGCTTCCACTCACATTACGTAATGTGTCTTATGAGTATGAATAATATTAATTTTGTTCTGGTTATGCCTGCATCCCTCAGCTCACCCATAACATAGATAGGACCTGAGGTATTTAATAATTAAGTCTGTCAGTAGAAAAATGTGTGCTACAGGGAATTATCAACAGGTAAATTACCTTTTTGGAAATTTCAGGATCACAAGTCAAGCTTTTGGCGTCTCGTCTTCTCTTATTCATTACCCATCATGCTTTTTTTTTTTTTTAGTTTCCATTTTTATCGTATTTTTTGCCCGTATTATTATTATTATTATTAAAAAGAAGGATCATACAGCGTTGTGCCCGTATTATATTTTTCTCTGATTTACGTCCAGCCAAGTCTGTCTAATAGTGACTATTTACTTTGAACTGTCCAATTAATCCCCCATTTTTAATACCATTCAAATTAAACCAGCTTGCTTCTCTAGTTTGCTAAGTAGCTTTCCAGGTAGCACCGCATTAAAAGCTTTCTCACTAAGTAGCCTTCCAAGTAATCAGTCCATTAACCTTTGGGGAAATAGTATTTGAGGTGGTCAGTCCCTCATCCTGAAGAAGAGTTCTGCTCCATAGTCTGGAACGATATGAAGCTGAGGCATGAGAATGGAATCTTAAATATTGTCGACGGTGAGGTGGAAGATCTGGAAGATACTGAAGGGGACGGGATTCCCTAGTAGAAGCAAGAAGGCAGGTCCTTCTGGAATCCAACCCTTCTCACTCATCTGGTAGTTACACGATGAAGTGTAGATGTTCTCTGTACCAAGATACCGTTGTGCTGCAGTCTCTGATATTTATGTTGAAAATGGTATAAATTACCGGTATTTTATGCTATTTTCAACATTCTCGTTACCCTTCTTGAATATTGCGTTACATTTACTATTTTCCAGTCACCGCCTCTCATAAATGATTTATTAACGATCCGTGCCGGTAACTTGTATAGTATACACTAAACAACAGTTCACACAGGTAAATACAGAATGGTACTTAGAAGTATGATATGCTTTAAGAAAATGGAGTCAAAATCCCAAGTGAAGCAGGAACTCTTCCTGCTTCCTCGGCAGAAAGGCGATCACATACACGCCTCTCGCGCCTTCTCTCTCTCTCTCTCTCTCTCTCTCTCTCTCTCTCTCTCTCTCTCTCTCTCTCTCTCTCTACTCCCAAGCACCAATCTATTTCAATGGAGCAACTTGACAGAAAATTCTGACTCACGAAATCGTAATGACACTATTGCAAACAAACCACGGTACCGGCAGGAATTGAACTCGCGGCTAATGAGTCGTAAAACTCCAGACCGACGCGTTAGCCACTGGGTCAGCGTGACCGTGACAAAGTCAATCTAAAATCCCCTCAAAACCGTCATCATGACCCACGAAATCGTCACGGCCACGCTGGCGGGAGATTCATCTGTAAAAACTTGCATTTGTGGTCACAGTGGCGCCTATGCTAACCTTCCTATGGTGTATAAATATTATTGTAGCCAGTTGGTCCCAGAGTTTTACGACTAACTAGCGGCGAGTTCATTTCCAACCCATACCATGGTTTGTTTCAGTGAATTCTAGTTACATCATAACAAGGCGACAACTATAACTGGTGGAAATGTATGATGTATGATGAGACATGGCTGTGTCACCACACATCGGCGATTAGACAAGCAGAACAAAACACAGAAAAGGAGTAAGCACAAATACAGAGAAATCGTAGCTATCAGTTTATATATTTAGTTGCCTCCATCCTACCTCCCTAGTCTTACTTACAATAAAATGAAACAATAATACTTGTTCCCGTCACATGACTTCCAGATAATTATTCTTAAATCTACCATTATCTCAGCTTTAGATATGTTGAAATGTAAAGAAAAGGCTAATATAAGTACATATGCTTGATGCCCTTCAAAAACAGGTAAGTCTGAACTACTGGCCAGTGTCATTGACATGCTTAGTAAGCAAGAAGTTTATCAGACGAAGAGTAGTGAAGTACCTGGAAAGAAGCGGATTTGTAAAGAATAGATAACATGGTTTTTAGATATAGTAAATCCCGTCTCACAAATCTTTTAGAGTTCTTTCGTTAATCAGGAAAGAGAGGGATGGGTGGAGTGCGTTTTTTGGAGGCAGTAAGAAGGCGCTCGATACAGTACCGTACGCACAAGTAACAGTGTACAGGAGCTGAGAGATATGAGCTATGAGGAAAGATTAGAGGAGTTGACCTTAACGAAACTAGAGGACAGAACGACCATACTTGACATGATTACAAAGTGCAAAATACTGAAAGGAATTCATAGATCGAGTGCAGGATTGTAAGTTACAAGCACTGATGAGTCACAGGGATGTTAGGCAATACTTCTTAAGCCTTAGAGTGGCCAGAAAGTGTAAAGGCATGTTTCATGCCTTTACACTTTCATGGCCTGACGACACTGGAGGACAGGAGGGTCAGGGGAGACATGATAACGACATATAAAATACTGCGCGGAATAGACAAGGTGGACAAAGACAGGATGTTCCAGGGAGGAGACACAGAAACAAGACGTCACAATTGGAAGTTGAAGACTCAGATGAGTCAAAGGGATGTTAGGAAGTATTTCTTCAGTCATAGAGTCGTCAGGCAGTGGAATAGCCTAGAAAGTGACGTAGTGGAGGCAGGAACCATACATAGTTTTAAGACGAGGTTTGATAAAGCTCATGGAGCAGGAAGAGAGAGGACCCAGTAGCAACCAGTGAAGAGGCAGGGCCAGGAGCTAAGACTCGACCCCTGAAACCACAAATAGGTGAGTACACACAAACACATATACACACACATACACAAAAACACACACACATACACGCACACACACACATACACACAAACACACACATACACACACAGTAGCGATCAGTGAAGAGGCGGGGCCAGGAGCTCGGACTCGACTCCCGCAACCTCTACTAGGTGAGTACGTACACACACACACACACACACACACACATATACAACAGGCCTAGTGTCTAATCGACATGTGCCTAGGACCAAATGGTAACTAACATACACACACACACACACAGTACAGTACCGGAGACATCAAACATCACAGGTGTCTATTACGGAACGTTCCCCTCAAGGAAGGTTCCTTGATGTTGGTGAGGGGCTCTTGATTTAGGGAATTGGATCTGTGCTCCAGTTCCCCGAATTAAGCCTGAATGCCTTCCACATCCCCCCCCCCAGGCGCTGTATAATCCTCCGGGTTTAGCGCTTCCCCCTTGATTATAATAATAATAATATTACGGAACGTTAAAGCATTAAACGAGCGGCAGTTAGGTCGTTAAGATAACTAACTTCCACCTGAAGGAAGAAAAATGACTTAAATTACCACTTTCTTATTCACTATGTGTAGCATGGTGTGTACACCATGTGTAGCATAGTGTGTACACCATGTGTAGCATGGTGTGTACACCATGTGTAGCATAGTGTGTACACCATGTGTAGCATAGTGTGTACACAATGTGTAGCATAGTGTACACCATGTGTAGCATAGTGTGTACACCATGTGTAGCATAGTGTGTACACAATGTGTAGCATAGTGTACACCATGTGTAGCATAGTGTGTACACCATGTGTAGCAAAGTGTGTGCACAATATGTAGCATAGTGTATACCATGTGTAGCATAGTGTACACCACGTTTAGCATATTGTACATCATGTGTACAATAGTGTACACGATGTCTAGCATAGTGTGTGCTCCATATGTAGCATAGTGTACACCATGTGTAGCATAGTGTGTACACCATGTGTAGCATAGTGTACACCATGTGTAGCATAGTGTGTACACCATGTGTAGCATAGTGTACACGAAGTGTAGCATAGTGTACACCAAGTGTAGCATAGTGAACACCATGTGTAGCATAGTGTACACCATGAGTAGCATAGTGTACACCATGTGTAGCATATTGTGTACACCATGTATAGCATTGTGTACATTAGGTGCAGCATAGTGTACACCATATGTAGCATAGTGTACACTAGGTGCTGCCTAGCGTACATGTGTAGCATAGTGAATACCATGTGTAGCATAGTTTACACCATATGTAGCATAGTGTACACCAGGTGTAGCATTGTATGCACCAGGTGCAGCATAGTGTACACCAAGTGTAGAATAGTGAACACCATGTGTAGCATAGGGCGCACCGTGTGTAGCAGTGTACACCAGGTGTCCACCGTGTGTAGCATAGTGTACATGTGTAGCAGAGTGTACACCATGTGTAGCATAGTGTACACCATGTGTAGCATAGTGTGTACACCATGTGTAGCATAGTGTACACGAAGTGTAGCATAGTGTACACCAAGTGAAGCATAGTGAACACCATGTGTAGCATAGTGTACACCATGAGTAGCATTGTGTACACCATGTGTAGCATATTGTGTACACCATGTGTAGCAAAGAGTACACCGAATGTAGCATAGTGTACACCATGTGCAGCATAGTGTGCACACCATATGTAGCATAGTGTACACCATGAGTAGCATTGTGTACACCATGTGTAGCATATTGTGTACACCATGTGTAGCAAAGAGTACACCGTATGTAGCATAGTGTACACCATATGCAGCATAGTGTGCACACCATATGTAGCATAGTGTACACCATGTGTAGCATAGTGGACACCAAGTGTAACATAGTGTACACCAAGTGTAGCATAGTGAACACAATGTGTAGCACAGTGCACACCGTGTGTAGCAGTGTACACCAGGTGTCCACCGTGTGTAGCATAGTGTACACCGTGTGTAGCATAGTGCACACCATGTGCATGAGTGTACACCAGGTGTAGCATAGTGTACACCATGTGTAGCGGAGTGTACACCAGGTGTAGCATAGTGTACACCATGTGTAGCGGAGTGTACACCAGGTGTAGCATAGTGTACACCAGGTGTAGCACAGTGTACTCCAGGTATAGCATAGTGTACATATGTTGCACAGTGTACACCATGTGTAGCATAATGTATACCATGTGTAGCATAGTGTATAAACCAGGTGTAGCATAGTGGGTACACCATGTGTAGTATAATGTACACCATTTTTAGCATAGTGTACACCATGTGCAGCATAGTGTGTTCACCAAGTGTAGCATAGTGTGTACAAAAAGTGTACCATAGTTTGTACACCAGGTGTAACATAGTGTATACACCAGGTGCAACAGTGTGTACACCAGGTGTAACTGTGTACACCATGTGTAACTGTGTACACCATGTGTAACTGTGTACACCAGGTGTAACTGTGTACACCAGGTGTAACTGTGTGTACACCAGGTGTAGCAGTGTGTACACCAGGTATAACAGTGTGTACACCAGGTGTAACTGTGTACACCAGGTGTAACTGTGTACACCAGGTGTAATAGTGTGTACACCAGGTGTAACTGTGTACACCAGGTGTAACAGTGTGTACACCAGGTGTAACTGTGTACACCAGGTGTAACTGTGTACACCAGGTATAACAGTGTGTACACCAGGTGTAACAGTGTGTACACCAGGTGTAACAGTGTGTACACCAGGTGTAACAGTGTGTATACCAGGTGTAACAGTGTGTACACCAGGTGTAACAGTGTGTACACCAGGTGTAACAGTGTGTACACCAGGTGTAACAGTGTGTACACCCGGTGTAACAGTGTGTACACCAGGTGTAACAGTGTGTACACCAGGTGTAACAGTGTGTACACCAGGTGTAACAGTGTGTACACCAGGTATAACAGTGTGTACACCAGGTGTAACAGTGTGTACACCAGGTGTAACAGTGTGTACACCAGGTATAACAGTGTGTACACCAGGTATAACAGTGTGTACACCAGGTGTAACAGTGTGTACACCAGGTGTAACAGTGTGTACACCAGGTGTAACAGTGTGTACACCAGGTATAACAGTGTGTACACCAGGTATAACAGTGTGTACACCAGGTGTAACAGTGTGTACACCAGGTGTAACAGTGTGTACACCAGGTATAACAGTGTGTACACCAGGTATAACAGTGTGTACACCAGGTGTAACAGTGTGTACACCAGGTGTAACAGTGTGTACACCAGGTATAACAGTGTGTACACCAGGTATAACAGTGTGTACACCAGGTGTAACAGTGTGTACACCAGGTGTAACTGTGTACACCAGGTATAACAGTGTGTACACCAGGTGTAACAGTGTGTACACCAGGTGTAGCACGGAAACTGAATTTGTGTTAGTTATTTTGTAATATTCCCAAATTTCTTTTATCAACACTTTCTTATTCAATTACTAAAAAAAAAAGAAGGGAATTATGAAGTATTGTTGATTGTTTATGAGTGTGGTGGAAATATTCGGAAAGAAATGATTGTTAGTTATATATACAGCAGGGCACCTACTGAGTGATGGTGAATGTGCTTCTTTCTTTGGGCTAACCTAACTTGGTGGCAAATGACTAATTTGGTTATTATTGTTATTGTTGTTGTTCCCAACTCTTAGTTACTACTTTAGTGATATTTCCAAGTTTAACCTTCTTCTTCCAGAGTTTTCTTGCAAAAGAAAATTAACATAGAGTTTGCCTTGTGGGTAAAGCTCTCGCCTCACACGGCAAAGGGCCTGGGTTCGATTCCCAGCCAGGCTAGATACATTGGGCGTGTTTCTTTACACCTGTTGTCTATGTTCCCCATCAGTAAAATGGGTACCTGGGTGTTAGTCGACTGATGTGGGTCGCATCCTGGGACACTGACCTAAATTGCCCGAAATGCTTAGCATAACCAGGGTTTTTTTTTTATATAGTAGCAGTATGTCATTGATGTCAGCTAGGACTGTATACCTTGTATATGTACTAATAGTAAATTAAGATATTATATTTTAATAATGAATAGAACTGCAGCAGCCATGCAGATTATTATTATTATAATCAAGGGGGAAGCGATAAACCCGGAGGATTATACAGCGCCTGGGGGGCGGGGGATGTGGAAGGCATTCAGGCTTAATTCGGGGAACTGGAGCACAGATCCAATTCCCTAAATCAAGAGCCCCTCACCAACATCAAGGAACCTTCCTTGAGGGGAGTAGCCATGCAGAGAATTCCTAACCAAGTTAACACATTTAACTCTAGGTAGGTCGTAGCTGCTAGAGAGTTTACCTTCCTAGCTACCAAAGTTAACTCTAGGTAGGTCGTAGCTGCTCGAGGGCTTACCCCCTGGTGATGACTCCTAGTTACGTCGCTCCAGTCAACTCTAGCTATGGTTCTTTCGGTGAAGATTCCTAATCAGATCTTAGGTTACCACTAAAAAAAAAGTGATAAAGAAATAATAGTCTAAAATAACATTCTGACCACGACAAGGTCAAGCTAAAATTCTCATCCAGGAAATACCTATTTATACTAGGTCTAAAAAACAAGAAACACTGTATTTTCCCGGTTGACTGCTCAGCGCGGTTGACTGAAGAGGTTTGTCTCAGTAGGTAATGTTTCCTGAGCAGAATATATATATATATATATATATATATATATATATATATATATATATATATATATATATATATATATATATATATATTTGTGTGTGTGTGTGTGTGTGTGTGTGTGTGTGTGTGTGTGTGTGTGTGTGTGTGTGTGTGTGTGTGTGTGTGTGTGTGTGTGTGTGTGTGTGTGTGTGTGTGTGTGTGTGTGTGTGTGTGTGTGTGTGTGTGTGTGTGTGTGTGTGTGTGTGTGTGTGTGTGTGTGTGTGTCGTGCCGAATATGTAAAACTGGTCAATTAGCAAGAACTCATTTAAAATTAAGTCCTTTCTAAAATTTTCTCTTATACGTTTAAACATATATTTTTTTCATTAATGTTGATGTAAAAATTTATAATTTTGCACCAAAAGGAACTTAGAAAACTTACCTAACCTTATTATAACAAGCGCAATTTATTTTAGCCTAACCCAACTAAATATATTTTAGATTTGTTTACAATAATTTAATACTAAACAAACACAGTGAAATATATTTTTTTCGTTAGATTCAGAATGATTTTGGCGAAATTATTGCATACACAAATTTTCTCTTGTCCTATATGGCAAGATGAGCGTTGCTATTTAAGCCAAGATCACAAATTCTGCCTATTCGGCACGACATATACATATATATATACATATATATATATACATATATATACATATATATATATATATATATATATATATATATATGTATGTATGTGTGTGTGTGTGTGTGTGTGTGTGTGTGTGTGTGTGTGTGTGTGTGTCGAATAGGTAAAACTTGTAATTTTGGCTTAAATAGAAAATCTCTTCTTGCCTAATAAGACAAGCAAAAATTTGTGTATGCAGTAATTTCGCAAAAAAACATTCTGACCTTACGAAAAAAATATATATTTCATTGTGTTTATTTATTAAATTATTTTAAATTTTTCTAAAATATATTTAATTGCATTAGGCTAAATTAAATTTCGCTTGTTATAATAAGGTTGGGTGAGTTTTCAAAGGTTCTTTTGATCCAAAATTTTTACAACAACATAAATGAACAAAACATATCTTTAAAAGTATTAGAGAAAATTTTAGAATGGACTTAATTTTAAATGAGTTTTTGTTAACTGACCAGATATACCTATTCGGTACTACATTTTATATATATATATATATATATATATATATATATATATATATATATATATATATATATATATATATCTGGCTGAAGGAGACTCGAACCTACGAACCTTAGGACAAGGTACGCAGTGCTTTACCAATCTACCCACACTGGACAATACCTTGGCGTGTAGCATGCGCTACACGTTTGATCCAAGGCAGCCAGCTTTCAGGGAGAAGGCTTACAGCATTTCATCTCATCCCCTGCATGCATCAGCCTTACTAGAGATTTGAACAATGCAAGGAATTCGCGAGAGCATGCGAAATATACACAAACACTGATCTCTGGCTGAAGGAGACTCGAACCTACGAACCTAAGGACAAGGTACGCAGTGCTTTACCAATCTACCCACACTGGACCAATACCTGGGTGTGTAGCATCCGCTACACGTTTGATCCAAGGCAGCCAGCTATCAGGGAGAAGGCTTACAGCTTTTCATCTCATCCCCTGCATGCATCAGCCTTACTAGAGATCTGAACAATGCAAGGGGATGAGACGAAAAGCTGTAAGCCTTCTCCCTGAAAGCTGGCTGCCTTGGATCAAACGTGTAGCGGATGCTACACGCCAAGGTATTGGTCCAGTGTGGGTAGATTGGTAAAGCACTGCGTACCTTGTCCTAAGGTTCGTAGGTTCGAGTCTCCTTCAGCCAGAGATCAGTGTTTGTGTATATTTCGCATGCTCTCGCGAATTCCTTGCATTGTTCAAATCTCTAGTAAGGCTGATGCATGCAGGGGATGAGATGAAAAGCTGTAAGCCTTCTCCCTGAAAGCTGGCTGCCTTGGATCAAACGTGTAGCGGATGCTACACGCCAAGGTATTGGTCCAGTGTGGGTAGATTGGTAAAGCACTGCGTACCTTGTCCTAAGGTTCGTAGGTTCGAGTCTCCTTCAGCCAGAGATCAGTGTTTGTGTATATTTCGCATGCTCTCGCGAATTCCTTGCATATATATATATATATATATATATATATATATATATATATATATATATATATATATATATATATATACTCGCAGTGTTAGTTAATAAGCTTGAGTGAATTTTTTTTCTTTCTATTCAGGCTTTCTCATAATAGCTAGACTATTCTTAATTTTAATGCCATTCCTATCAATAAAGATTTTCACCCCACGTGGTTGCCACGGTGGGTGGTTGCCACGGGGGTGGTTGCCACGGTGGGTGGTTGCCACGGTGGGTGGTTGCCACGGTGCGTGGCTGCCACGGGGGGTGGTTGCCACGGGGGGTGGTTGCCACGGGGGGTGGTTGCCACGGTGGGTGGTTGCCACGGTGGGTTGTTGCCACGGTGGGTGGTTGCCACGGTGAGTGGTTGCCACGGGAGGTGGTTGCTACGGTGGGTGGTTGCCACGGTGGGTGGTTGCCACGGGGGGTGGTTGCCACGGGGGGTGGTTGCCACGGGGGTGGTTGCCACGGTGGGTGGTTGCCACGGGGGGTGGTTGCCACGGTGGGTGGTTGCCACGGTGGGTGGTTGCCACGGTGGGTGGTTGCCACGGTGGGTGGTTGCCACGGGGGGGGGTTGCCACGGGGGGTGGTTGCCACGGTGGGTGGTTGCCACGGGGGGTGGTTGCCACGGCGGGTGGTTGCCACGGTGGGTGGTTGCCACGGTGGGTGGTTGCCACGGTGGGTGGTTGCCACGGTGGGTGGTTGCCACGGTGGGTGGTTGCCACGGTGGGTGGTTGCCACGGTGCGTGGCTGCCACGGTGGGTGGTTGCCACGGGGGGTGGATGCCACGGGGGGTGGTTGCCACGGTGGGTGGTTGCCACGGGGGGTGGTTGCCACGGTGGGTGGTTGCCACGGTGGGTGGTTGCAACGGTGAGTGGTTGCCACGGGAGGTGGTTGCTACGGTGGGTGGTTGCCACGGTGGGTGGTTGCCACGGTGGGTGGTTGCCACGGTGGGTGGTTGCCACGGGGGTGGTTGCCACGGTGGGTGGTTGCCACGGTGGGTGGTTGCCACGGTGGGTGGTTGCCACGGTGGGTGGTTGCCATGGTGGGTGGTTGCCACGGTGGGTGGTTGCCACGGTGGGTGGTTGCCACGAGGGGTGGTTGCCACGGTGGGTGGTTGCCACGGTGGGTGGTTGCCACGGGAGGTGGTTGCCACGGTGGGTGGTTGCCACGGTGGATGGCTGCCATGGGGGATTGTTGCCACGGTGGGTGGTTGCCACGGTGGATGGTTGCCATGGGGGATGGTTGCCACGGTGGGTGGTTGCCACGGTGGGTGGTTGCCACGGTGGGCGGTTGCCACGGTGGGTGGTTGGCACGGGGGGTGGTTGCCACGGTGGGTGGTTGCCACGGGGGGTGGTTGCCACGGGGGGTGGTTGCCACGGAGGGTGGTTGCCACGGTGGGTGTTTGCCACGGGGGTTGGTTGCCACGGGGGGTGGTTGCCACGGGGGGTGGGTGCCACGGGGGGTGGTTGCCACGGTGGGTGGTTGCCACGGTAGGTGGTTGCCACGGGGGTCGTTGCCACGGGAGGTGGTTGCCACGGTGGGTGGTTGCCACGGGGGGTGGTTGCCACGGGGGGTGGTTGCCACGGTGGGTGGTTGCCACGGTGGGTGGTTGCCACGGTGGGTGGTTGCCACGGGAGGTGGTTGCCACGGTGGGTGGTTGCCACGGTGGGTGGTTGCCACGGGAGGTGGTTGCCACGGTGGGTGGTTGCCACGGGAGGTGGTTGCCACGGTGGGTGGTTGCCACGGTGGGTGGTTGCCACGGTGGGTGGTTGCCACGGTGGGTGGTTGCCACGGTGGGTGGTTGCCACGGTAGGTGGTTGCCACGGTGGGTGGTTGCCACGGTGGGTGGTTGCCACGGTGGGTGGTTGCCACGAGGGGTGGTTGCCACGATGGGTGGTTGCCACGGTGGGTGGTTGCCACGGTGGGTGGTTGCCACGAGGGGTGGTTGCCACGGTGGGTGGTTGCCACGGTGGGTGGTTGCCACGGGAGGTGGTTGCCACGGTGGGTGGTTGCCACGGTGGGTGGTTGCTACGGGAGGTGGTTGCCACGGTGGGTGGTTGCCACGGGGGGTGGTTGCCACGGGAGGTGGTTGCCACGGTGGGTGGTTGCCACGGGAGGTGGTTGCCACGGGGGGTGGTTGCCACGGGAGGTGGTTGTAATGGGAGGTGGTTGCCACGGGGGTGGTTGCCACGGGAGGTGGTTGCCACGGTGGTTGGTTGCCACGGTGGGTGGTTGCCACGGTGGGTGGTTGCCACGGTGGGTGGTTGCCACGGTGGGTGGTTGCCACGGGGGGTGGTTGCCACGGTGGGTGGTTGCCACGGGGGGGTGGTTGCCACGATGGGTGGTAGCCACGGTGGGTGGTTGCCACGGGAGGTGGTTGCCACGGGGGGTGGTTGCCACGGGGGGTGGTTGCCACGGGTGGTGGTTGCCACGATGGGTGGTAGCCACGGGGGGTGATTGCCACGGGAGGTGGTTGCCACGGGGGGTGGTTACCACGGGGGGTGGTTGCCACGGTGGGTGGTTGCCACGGGAGGTGGTTGCCACGGTGGGTGGTTGCCACGGTGGGTGGTTGCCACGGTGGGTGGTTGCCACGGTGGGTGGTTGCCACGGTGGGTGGTTGCCACGGTAGGTGGTTGCCATGGTGGGTGGTTGCCACGGTGGGTGGTTGCCACGGTGGGTGGTTGCCACGAGGGGTGGTTGCCACGATGGGTGGTTGCCACGGTGGGTGGTTGCCACGGTGGGTGGTTGCCACGAGGGGTGGTTGCCACGGTGGGTGGTTGCCACGGTGGGTGGTTGCCACGGGAGGTGGTTGCCACGGTGGGTGGTTGCCACGGTGGGTGGTTGCTACGGGAGGTGGTTGCCACGGTGGGTGGTTGCCACGGGGGGTGGTTGCCACGGGAGGTGGTTGCCACGGTGGGTGGTTGCCACGGGAGGTGGTTGCCACGGGGGGTGGTTGCCACGGGAGGTGGTTGTAATGGGAGGTGGTTGCCACGGGGGTGGTTGCCACGGTGGGTGGTTGCCACGGTGGGTGGTTGCCACGGTGGGTGGTTGCCACGGGGGGTGGTTGCCACGGTGGGTGGTTGCCACGGGGGGGTGGTTGCCACGATGGGTGGTAGCCACGGTGGGTGGTTGCCACGGGAGGTGGTTGCCACGGGGGGTGGTTGCCACGGGGGGTGGTTGCCACGGGAGGTGGTTGCCACGGGGGGTGGTTGCCACGGGGGGTGATTGCCACGGGAGGTGGTTGCCACGGGGGGTGGTTACCACGGGGGGTGGTTGCCACGGTGGGTGGTTGCCAGGGTGGGTGGTTGCCACGGGGGTTGGTTGCCACGGGGGGTGGTTGCCACGGGCGGGGGTTGCCACGGGGGGTGGTTGCCACGGGGGGTGGTTGCCACTGGGGGTGGTTGCCACGGGAGATGGTTGCCACGGAGGGTGGTTGCCAAGGGAGGTGGTTGTCACGGTTGGTTGTTGCCACGGGAGGTGGTTGCCACGGTGGGTGGTTGCCGCGGGGAGTGGTTGCCACGGGGGGTGGTTGCCACGGTGGGTGGTTGCCACGGGAGGTGGTTGCCACGGGGGGTGGCTGCCACGGGAGGTGGTTGCCACGGGGGGTGGTTGCCACGGGGGGTGGTTGCCACGGGAGGTGGTTGCCGCGGGGAGTGGTTGCCACGGGGGGTGGTTGCCACGGGAGGTGGTTGCCACGGGAGGTGGTTGCCACGGTGGGTGGTTGCCACGGGAGGTGGTTGCCACGGGGGGTGGTTACCACGGGAGGTGGTTGCCACGGGGGGTGGTTGCCACGGGGGGTGGTTGCCACGGGCGGTGGTTGCCACGGGGGGTGGTTACCACGGGAGGTGGTTGCACCGGGGGGTGGTTGCCATGGGGGTGGTTGCCACGAGGGGTGGTTGCCACGGGGGGTGGTTGCCACGGGGGGTGGTTGCCACGGGGGGTGGGTGCCACGGGGGGTGGTGGCCACGGGAGGTGGTTGCCATGGGGGCTGGTTGCCACGGGAGGTTGTTGCCACGGGGGGTGGTTGCCACGGTGGGTGGTTGCCACGGGAGGTGGTTGCCACGGGGGGTGGTTGCCACGGGAGGTGGTTGGCAGGGGGGGTGGTTGCCACGGGGGGTGGTTGCCACGGGAGGTGGTTGCCACGGGGGGTGGTTACCACGGGAGGTGGTTGCCACGGGGGGTGGTTGCCATGGGGGTGGTTGCCACGAGGGGTGGTTGCCACGGGGGGTGGTTGCCACGGGGAGTGGTTGCCACGGTGGGTGGTTGCCACGGGGGGTGGTTGCCACGGTGGGTGGTTGCCACGGGGGGTGGTTGCCACGGGCGGTGGTTGCCACTGGGGGTGGTTGCCACGGGGGGTGGTTGCCACGGGGGGTGGTTGCCACGGGGGGTGGTTGCCAGGGGGGGTGGTTGCCACGGGTGGTGGTTGCCACGGGGGGTGGTTGCCACGGGAGGTGGTTGCCACGGGGGGTGGTTGCCACGGGCGGTGGTTGCCACGGGGGGTGGTTGCCACGGGGGGTGGTTGCCACGGGGGGTGGTTGCCACGGGGGGTGGTTGCCACGGGGGGTGGTTGCCACGGGAGGTGGTTGCCACGGGGGGTGGTTGTCACGGGGGGTGGTTGCCACGGGGGGTGGTTGCCACGGGGGGTGGTTGCCACGGGGGGTGGTTGCCACGGGGGGTGGTTGCCACGGGGGGTGGTTGCCCCGGGGGGTGGTTGCCACGGGGGGTGGTTGCCACGGGGGGTGGTTGCCACGGGGGGTGGTTGCCACGGGGGGTGGTTGCCACGGGGGGTGGTTGCAATCAACACATCATCAGGAGCCTGCAAATTTGCAAAAAAGAGGAGGATGTCCAAGCAAGTACATTCCCAAAGGACGTCTTCACTTGTGTGAGGGACGGTGAGAGAGAGAGAGAGAGAGAGAGAGAGAGAGGGAGAGAGAGAGAGAAGGGTACAGGAAGTGCCCCTAGGCATACCTGTGCCCACAGCCAGAATGATGAATATTACAGCATTAGAAAAATCCCACAAGCATTGATATTGTAAAAACCGAAACGAAATTAACGTGGCAATAATAAAAAATTTGGTCATATTCTGCTATGATATCAATAACTTTACATACATAAATATATTGTCAGTGATATAGAAGTTACTGGCAATTATGGCGTAGACACCCACGGGAAAGCGGGTCCGTTTAAAGGGGACGTGAAAACTGTAACATTTAAAGGGAAGATTTCTGAAAAATATGTAAAGGAAACGGAGCTAATTAAAATAAACTCATTTAAAGAGGGAGGCATCTGTAATAACGAGGAAGACGGCCACAGTTATTCAACCCACATAATTCTGAGTCAAACTCTGGTTTAACCTTCAGAAACTACAGGAAAATAGGCCCTAATTCCTCGGTGTGGCACTACATTTAAGATAGTTTAATGCATTCGTATAAGCGCCAAATTTTAGACTATGTACTATTGCCTCAACTAAAATCGCATTTGATTTGAATAACCCGTCACTGGATTTATATGATTTATTTGCTATCCTGTTTTGCACTATGCTCTCTAAAAGGCTAGTCTATATCAATATCCTCTTCTCTGCCGTAAGAATAATACCTTCCATAACTCCTACAGTGTCTTCTCAAGTCTTCACTCTGAATTCTTGGGATCATACTGACACACCTCACGTTGCTCTCAGGTATGACATCACTACTACCTCCAGTATCCTATTTATTATTTTATGACCAATGTTTTATTAATATTCGAGTGTTACAAGATTAACATCAGACCTGAAGTGATATTACAGAGGTCGCTAACTTCCCACTAAACTATCAGCTCTACGTTACTTCATTCAGATGTACTGAGCGTACAGTTATTACAGTGTTAATAACACCTTGTCACATAATATCATTATATTTATCATTTCTAGTGATGGGTAATTTCTAGTGTGGAAATATAAGATCACATAATTATCAATATCATAAAATTTTATGAGCTCGTTTTCTCATACCAGGTGACGACTTCCGATTTTTTACTCAAAACATTTATATCCAATTAAAAAGTATATATATATATATATATATATATATATATATATATATATATATATATATATATATATATATATATATATATATATATATATATATATATATATATATATATATATATATATATGTCGTGCCGAATAGGTAAAATTGATCAATTAGCAAGAACTCATTTTTAATTATGTCCTTTCTAAAATTTTCTCTTATACGATCAAAGATATATATTTTTTCATTTATGTTAATATAAAAATTAATAATTTTGTACCAAAAGAACATTAGAAAACTTACCTAACCTTATTATAACAAGTGCTATTTAATTTAACATAATCCAACTAAATATATTTTAGATAAGTTTACAGTAATTTAATAATAGACAAACCACAAAGAAATGATTTTTTTCGTTAGGTTCAGTATGATTTTTGCGAAATTATTGCATACACAAATTTTCACTTGCCTTATTCGGCAAGAAGAGCTTTGCTATTTAAGCCAAAATCGCAAGTTTTACCTATTCGGCACGACATATATATGCTCTTAAGACTTCGCAAACGAGCGAAATTATTTACAAACATTATCTCTCAGTCCAAAGCAGGATTCGAACCTGCACATTATGCATCAATGTACACAGTACTTTATTATAAATATATATGTGTCATTCAATGGCAATTTTGACAGAAGTGCCAAAATATTTCAATTCAATTTCAATTTCAATTCCGACCCACAATAAGTCCTGTATATTATAAGCTCACAAACACGTGACCAGGGTATGACATTAAACTTCAGGGGTGGAAAAAAAAGAATTTGAGATATTTCGGTTCCTGAATGGATCCTCTTCAGAACCTGGAGGATCAACTAACTGATTTTCAACGCTGCAATGTTCAAGGTTCAATGAATGATAAAGAATGTCAAGCTTCGTCGAGGTTCTCTTATCTGAGAAGTCAGAAGACCCATCCAGCTCAAGAGAGCTTACTCAGGTCTGGCCAGTAAGGCTCGTAACAGCCACACCTCCTTGATAAAATAACAATATGTAAGTGCTGAAAAAGTTGTCAAGTCGTCGACAAGTTGGAGCGGCGGTGTGTAGTTAAGTCGAGGAAGTGACAGTGATGCAGTAATTGTTGTTATTAGTGAGTGTGGTAGTTGTTCCACGGCTGTGTACCAGTCATCATCACCACCACCACCACTGTCTCCACCACCACAACCACCACCATCACCACCACCACTCCACTGTCTCCACCACCACTACCACTGTCTCCACCACTACCACTGTCTCCACCACTACCACTGTCTCTACCACTACCACTATTTCCACCACTACCACTGTCTCCACCACTATGGGTTCCTGGAAGAAACGTCATCACTACCAAAACAAGTTCGTAGAAAAGGCTGGAGATTCCATCACGAGTACCAGAGGTTTCAGGGGAGACTGGGGACTCCATAACCAGCAGCAGAGATTCCTGGGGGAGACTGGTGATTCCATCACCGGCGCCAGAGGTTCCTGGGAAGGCTAGGGACTCCACCACCTCCTGCGTGAGTTGCACTAACCACTACGCTACAATTACACACTGGACGGCTGACCAAGACTCACCTGATTACTACTGTTATTGTTGGGGTGCTCCTCCCCACCCCCTTCCCTCCCCCTCCTCTCTTACTCACTCCTCTCCCATTCCCCAACCACTCTTCCCTACCTTCCCATACTCAGACTTTGTCTTACTTAACTCTCCCCTTTCCTACCATCACGTGAGTCATCATGTGAGTTATTATCCGAGTTATGTAGGATTATATATATATATATATATATATATATATATATATATATATATGTATATATATATATATATACATAATGTATATATATATATATATATATATACATTATATATATTAAATATAATTTATATATATATATATATATATATATGTAGTGCCGAATATGTAAAACTGGTCAATTAGCAAGAACTCATTTAAAATTAAGTCCTTTCTGAAATTTTCTTTTATACGTTTAAAGATGCATTTTTTTCATTAATGTTAATGTAAAAAAATTTAATTTTGCACCAAAAGAATCTTAGAAAACTTACCTAACCTTATTATAACAAGAGCAATTTATTTTAGCCTAACCCAACTAAATATATTTTAGATTTGTTTACAATAATTTAATACTAAACAAACACAGTGAAATATATTTTTTTCGTTAGGTTTAGATTGATTTTGGCGAAATTATTGCATACACAAATTTTCACTTGTCCTATATGGCAAGATGAGCGTTGTTATTTAAGCCAAGATCGCAAATTCTGCTTATTCGGCACGACATATATATATATATATATGTATATATATATACATATGTCGTGCCGAATAGGCAGAACTTGCGATCTTGGCTTAAATATCAACGCTCATCTTGCCATATAGGACAAGTGAAAATTTGTGTATGCAATAATTTCGCCAAAATCATTCTGAACCTAACGAAAAAAATATATTTCACTGTGTCTGTTTAGTATTAAATTATTGTAAACAAATCTAAAATATATTTAGTTGAGTTAGACTAAAATAAATTGTTCTTGTTATAATGAGGTTAGGTAAGTTTTCTAAGTTTTTTTTGGTGCAAAATTATAAATTTTTACATTAACATTAATGAAAAAAATATATCTTTAAACGTATAAGAGGAAATTTTAGAAAGGACTTAATTTTAAATGAGTTATTGCTAATTGACCAGTTTTACATTTTCGGCACGACATATATATATAATATATATATATATATATATATATATATATATATATATATATATATATATATATGTCGTGCGCAATAAGTAAAACTTGCGATTTTGGCTTAAATAACAATGCACGTCTTGCTGAACAGGACAAGCGAAAATTTGTGTATGCAACAATTACACAAAAATCGTTCTGAATCTAACGAAAAAAATATATTTCATTGTCATTGTTTATTATTACATTATTGTAAACTTATATAAAATATATTTAGTTGGATTAGGCTAAATTAAATTGCGATTGTTATAGTAAGGTTCGGTAAGTTTCCTAAGGTTCTTTTGGTACAAAACCAATAATTTTTATATTAACATAAATGAAAAATATGTCTTTAGAAAGGACTTAATTTTAAATGAGTTCTTACTAACTGACCAGTTTTACCTATTCTATACAACATTATATATATATATATATATATATATATATATATATATATATATATATATATATATATAATATATATATGCAAGGAATTCGCAAGAGCAGGCGAAATATACACAAACACTGATCTCTGGCTGAAGGAGACTCGAACCTACGAACCTTGGAACAAGGTACGCAGTGCTTTACCAATCTACCCACACTTGCGAATTCCTTGCTCTTGCAAATTCCTTGCATTGTTAATATCTCTAGTAAGGCTGATGCATGCAGGGGATGAGATGAAAAGCTGTAAGCCTTCTCCCTGAAAGCTGGCTGCCTTGGATCAAAGTCTAGCGCAAGCTGGACTCCAAGGTATTGGTCCAGTGTGGGTAGATTGGTAAAGCACTGCGTACCTTGTTCCAAGGTTCGTAGGTTCGAGTCTCCTTCAGCCAGAGATCAGTGTTTATATATATATATATATATATATATATATATATATATATATATATATATATATTCACCCATCCCACCCCATTCTCTCTTTCTCTTCCTGACCAACATGGCTGGGAGCAGGTGTGATAAATGGTTTTAAAAACCGACAAGTTGAAGATTGAGACACTTATGCAACGTATGGGAATCTTTATTGAGGAAACGTTTCGCCACACAAAGAATTCTTCAACCTTGTCCAACCTTTGGACGATGACCTACTTCGACTAATGGATGGTACCACTATGACCCACCTCCTCCTGCTTTGCCTCACCTGACTACAGTACATAAGTCACGTCTACGGTCATATGCTGCACTTTTTACAAGAGTGATGGACTGAACACATCGACTCCAGGCTGAGGGACTAATTACCTCAAACTCCTCCTCTCCTTACACCCTTCTGATTTATATTGGACTGATGAAGCCACTGTGTGGCGAAACGTTTCCTCAATAAAGATTCCCATATGTTGCATGAGAGCAGATGGTTGTGTGCTTTGCTGGGTAAATTTTGGGGAACCCAGCAGGTGAGAGATGTTCTGGCTATTTTGATATATCCTCAGTGTCAAGACGCTGGCAAGACAGACACCTGAGTGACCTGGGGAATAACTAATGTTATTGAAAGCAGCCATGTGCTATGAGCGCCCATGAAACCCCAGGGTCCAATTTTATTGTGACTCCATGGCAAGGCCTTGAGATTTTGTCGTTATTAAATGGTACTATAATGAATACCATTTGTGCCATGAGAAGTAAAATGGTTCACCAATTTAATTTTACTTATTTACCTCGTAATTACTATTATTATTAAATAAAATATTTTGCTATACAGTTGTTTTTCTGAAGCTTTTGTTATTATAGAGGGTATGTTGTGCTTTGACATACCCATCTATGGTACTATTTGCCATGATACCTTGGTAAGTGTTCTTCTGAGTGACGATTCATACCTTGGACTAACAGTTGTATTGTATATGATCACAGGAGGTAAGTTATCCTAAGTTATCCACTTATTATTATTTAGGACCTCGTACATGTGTAATAATAACTCTAAAATATGAAATAACAGCGATTATAAAAAAAACAGTAATATATATGTAGAGTTCCTATGTATAAAGGAGGCGACAAGAGTGTACTCATTACAAGGGTTTAAGTCTGTTGAGTATACCGGGCCAAAGGTATTACAAGAAAAACACACAGTAGGGTTGAAGAAGATCTGTGAGTTTTTAAGACCATATGAGTATAGTGGCTACAGTATCAGCGTAAGTCAACAACACTTAGATAAGATTGAGAAGCGGATTTTTTTTTTTTTTGTGGATTTGGAAAACTCCTATGATAGCGAGAATGAAGAAACGACCTGACTGATGCAAATGTGTGGAACAAATGATAAAATTTTAAAAGCTGTAAACAAATTTTATGGGGAGAGATTATATTTTTCATTACTATGGGGAGTGCTAAACCCGTAGGGATTATACAACGCCTGTGAGGGAGGGGGGGATGAAAGGCATTCAGGCTTAATTCAGGAAACTGTAGCGCGTATCCAATTCCCTAGATGAGGGTCTTCACACTCCGACCCACCACAAGATTTTTATGCGTCCCGCAGTATCTTGAAATATTTATAAATAGTAACAATTAATAATGCCTGATTTTCAGTCACTTCAGTCACTTTAAAGTTAAGAATTTTGTTGTTTATAACCAGTTATATGTCAAAATTTGTTCAAATTTTAGTTACCTTTTCATTTTTCAGATACACACATTTTTCAGATATGGAAGGAAAAAGTAAAAGAATAGTGGAGAGTGAGTGCCTCTGTTTAATGAAGACTGAGGCGGAAAGTACTTCTTTGTATAAGTAAGTGATAAAGACTTGTGTGTCGTATGCCACTAAACTATTTCAGTTTTGAAGGAGTATAATGTACGTCGGTACTATGAGACCAAAGTTTTTTTTCTTACGCAGAGGAGAGTTGAAAATGAAGCTTCTAACCAGAGACAGTTACAAAGTAGCTCATGTGTTAGCTAAAAGAGGAAAGGCATTCACCGATAGAGATCTGATCAAAGAGTGAGTGATGGAAGCAGTTGAAAATCTCCAGTCTTGCTCCAAATCCTGTTGCTCGTATTATTATAATAATAAAAAAGAAGCGCTAAGCCACAAGGGCTATACAGCGCTGCCGTTGCTCGTAGAATTGAGAATATAAGAAACAATATATTTCATCAAATGCAGACAAAGCACAACATTTACAGTTTTATCTCTCACTTGATGAATCGAATGATGAGAGACATCACAACTCCTAATATTCATCCGTGACGTCGACAATGAATTTAACGTCACACAAGAATTATCATCAATGCATAGCTGGCACAACACAGGAACCTGAGAAAACATCTTCAAAGAATTTCAAGAAAAGTGTATTAAAATATAACCTGGAGTGGAATAAAGTGTAATGTGTGACATTTGGTGGAGGAAAGAACATGTCTGGTGGATTCTCAAAGCCCATATTACCGCATTGCGTTCATTTCTCACAGAGAAGAATACCCAAACCCCTTTTATCAAACGCTGACTGGCTTTGGAAATTGTCATTATTTCCAGACGTAACAAGCCATATGAATCACTTGAATCTGAAGTTGCAAGGTGAAACAAATTTGATTTGTGATCTATTGACGTATTTCAAGACACTCATGGCAAAACCGGTGTTATATGAAGGACAGATGAAAGCTAACTTGGTTCAATTCCCATGTTGCGAAAATTTTCATGAAAAACTGAAGCAGAATTTCTTTCTCCATTTACAATAGAAATCGTTAATGATTTAAAAAACAATTTCAGGAAAAATTTTCTGTTCTTGATGGAGAAACAGATAAAATAAAGCTGCTTCAAAATCCATTTGACTGCGCTGTTGAAACATTCCCAAGTCAGTTTCAAATGGAAATTATTGACCTCCAGTCAGATGGCATGATGAAAGAAAACTATAAAGAAGGAAACTCGATCCAATTTTTATAAATTTTTACAGCCTGAACAGTTTCCATATTTGAAGTGATTTGTTTTTGGATTCGTATAAATTAATGGTACAACGAACCTTTGTGAACATACATTTTCAAAAATAAAGTATGCCAAGTCCAAATATCGCACAAATTTACCTGATGAGCATTTGAAATCCATTCTAATAATTGGCTCCTCAAGCTTCAAGCTTCAGTTCAGCATAATTTTGAAATTAAAAACAGTTTCATCAATACCAGTAATCTTGTGCAAATTAATCTTGTGTCAGCTTTACTCATCTGCAGTTTAGTAATTGATTATACTTTCAAGAACATTGGTTTAAGTTTGACGTTTTCTCCCATATATCATTTCTCAGTGTATGCATGATATTGTTAATAATAATAATAATGGTAATAATAATAATAATAATAAAATCTTTATTTCTACAAGTACATGTACAAAGTATACAGACTATACCTGACATCAATGACATAGAGAAAGCCGTTTGTTATGCTGAACATTTCAAGCAAGTTAGGTCAATTTTGTCCCAGGATGCGACCCACACCAGTCGACTAACACCCTTTTACCCATTTTACTGATGGGTGAACAGGTACAGCAGATGTCTTATGGAGACTTGTCCTAATGTTTCACAGTCGTACCGATGGTCGATCCCCGGACCTCAGTGTGTGAGCCGAGTGCTCTAGGGACAGAACTAGGGGAACACATTCCTTCGTAATTGTCATTTATCTCTTTTGTTCTGAGTCACATCATGCTGATAACAAAAAGGATACAAATAAAACTTATTCATTTAAATTTTATTCATTCATTTATATTTATTCATAAGACTGATTTTTTTTCTTTGGTTCGCGAAAACTTGTAAAATATCCGATGTGGCCCTCGTAGTGAAAAGTTTGGAGAGACTGATCCAGATCAACAGCCCCTCACCTTCAGGTAGAGAGAGAGAGAGAGAGAGAGAGAGAGAGAGAGAGAGAGAGAGAGAGAGAGAACATAGAGAAAGAGAGCAAGGTGAGATTAGGCAACGTAACAGAGTGGGAAACTCGTTCCCAGTAAAAGTTGGCCTCAGACAAGTGTGGTGTCATCTTGGTTGTGTAATGTGTTTATAGATGGCGTTGCAAAACAGGAAAATGCAAGTGTGCTGGGGAGAGGTATACGACTACATGATAATAAATCAGATATAAATTGGAAATTACCGCATCTGCTCTTTGCTTATGACGCAGTACTTGTGTGACATTCAGAAGAAAAAGTTGCAGTAATTGGCGAAGGAGCAGTGAATATATTAGAGCAAGATGAAAGTAACAAGAAATCTAAGCAACGACAGACTGAATATGAGATGGGAGGGAAATAGTATGGAGGAAGTAAATGTATGTAGAGTATTAGCAGTGGATGAGTCGACAGATGCTGTTATGACAAATAAGGTAAATAATCTCTCTCTCTCTCTCTCTCTCTCTCTCTCTCTCTCTCTCTCTCTCTCTCTCCCGGCTTCACAAGTTTCAGCACATAATAATAATGAATGAACAATAGCTTAACTAACATGGTTACACTTGTATTGTAGAAATACACTTAGATATGGATGTTATATTAGTATTGGCAGAGTTGTGAGGGGGAAGCCCAGCCTAGCCTTGTTCTTGCCTGTAGTTCTGTGCCGTAACTGAGAGGGAGGTATCGTGAGGGACGCGCACAGCGGCACTGTGTGACGTCACATGCTAGCCATTAAGCCTAGCAAGGGATCGTATATATAAAATACATACCAAGATATGATACCAAGATATGCTACACAAACATATACATTAGCTATGCTGACAGTGAAGCCTTGAACATTACGACTGTGGAAAATACTGTATATATTTTCCAGAAATACAGTAGTTATATGTAAATAGATGGCAATACTGTATTTAATAATATTTATGTCATAGAAAACGGGAAGCTGCGTCTGCACAGGAGAGTCGCCATTGTTAATTTGAATTGGATACAACGTTAGTGTAATGGGAAGGAATTTTCGTGCTCTAGAGGTAAAATTGGGCTGACACCTCTCAAATAGGAGGCGAAATTGTTGGATGTGCAGTCCTGCATAACTTGAGATATCAGGCGACAGGACAGGACAACTCCAGGAACCTCAGATAAGTCTGTAATGTTATAACTCTGGCCAGTTATTTTCATGTATAGACAGTGAGGTTTCCTGAGTATGATACAACTTAATCTCCAGTCAAATTGGTGAGTGTTATGATTAAGATATATTCTCCTTCTGTTATATGTGTATTTATATATAATCATTTTTTAATTTAATATACAGTCCACAAATTTATATATTTACCAGCATTCCTGGTGATGTATATTTCATTTAATTAATAGGTCCAGAGCAACTTGTGGATATGACAGTGGTAGGTATCGAAGGGGGACATTTTTTGCGACCTAGGTGTCCCAAATTCCTACTTGTCTAACTGATAAATAATAATTATCTATGTTCATTTACTGTTATGTATATAATGATACATTCAGATAAATGCAATTTTCCACAACGACGTTTCGTCTACGACTGGCTTCACCTCTGCTCAAAACGTCGTAATAAAAGTTTCACTGCAAACATTCACTACAAAGATGGTGTCTTTCTCACTATATAAAAATCTTGCGTGAGTGCAGAGTGATGTTGAGTGTTTAACGACGGATACAAATCTAGATGGAGCACTTGGAGAGTGTGTTGGTGTGAAGTATATTATAACCTGCCAGGCGAAGAACTTTGCATAGATGAGAAGATCATTATATGAAGGAAATGGTAATAAACAGGAAGAGTGGAAATATAATGGTGAAAGCCTTACGAGGAGGGTAGAAGTGAGGTGGTGGTGGTGGGAGTGGTGCTAGGGTGGTAGTGATAGTGGTGGTAGTGGAGGCGGTGTTAGTGGAGGTGGTGGTGGTGGTAGTGGTGGTAGTGGTGGTAGTGGAGGCGGTGGTAGTGGAGGTGGTGGTGGTGGTAGTGGAGGTGGTGGTGGTGGTAGTGGAGGTGGTGGTGGTGGTGGTGGTGGTGGTGGTGGTGGTGGTGGTGGTGGTGGTAGTGGTGGTAGTGGAGGTGGTGGTGGTAGTGGTGGTGGTATTGGAGGTAGTGATGGTGGTAGCGGTGCTAGGGTGGTGGTATTGGAGGTAGTGATGGTGCTAGGGTGGTGGTATTGGAGGTAGTGATGGTGCTAGGGTGGTGGTATTGGAGGTAGTGATGGTGGTAGTGGTGCTAGGGTGGCGGGGTGGTGGTGGGGTGGTGGTGGGATGGTGGTGGGGTGGGGTGGTGGTGGTGGTGGTGGTGGTGGTGGTGGTAGGGTGGTGGTGGTAGTAGTGGTAGGGTGGTGGTGGTAGTAGTGGTAGGGTGGTGATGGTGGTGGTGGTGGTAGGGATGGTGGTGGTGGTGGTAGGGAGGTGGTGGTAGTGGTAGGGTGGTGGTAGTGGTTTTGGTAGAGTGGTTGTGGTAGGGTGGGGATGGTGGTGGTGGTTGTGGTAGGGGTTGTGGTGGTAGGGGTGGTGGTGGTGGTAGGGGTGGTGGTGGGGTGGTGGTGGTAGTGGTAGTAGTGGTAGGGTGATGGTGGTGGGAGGGAGGTGGTGGTGGTGGTGGTAGCGGTGTTGGTAGGATGGTTGTGGTAGGGTGGTGATGGTGGTGGTGGTAGGGATGGTGGTGATGGTGGTAGTGGTGGTGGTGGTGGTGGTGGGGTGGTGGTGGGGGTGGTAGGGTGGTGGTAGTGGTTTTGGTAGGATGGTTGTGGTAGGGTGGTGATGGTCGTGGTAGGGTGGTGATGGTGGTGGTAGGGTGGTGGTAGTGGTTTTGGTAGGATGGTTGTGGTAGGGTGGTGATGGTGGTGGTGGTAGGGATGGTGGTGGTGGTGGTGGTGGTGGTGGTGGTGGTTGTAGTGGTAGGGAGGTGGTGGTAGTGGTTTTGGTAGAGTGGTTGTGGTAGGGTGGGGATGGTGGTGGTGGTGGTGGTAGGGGTGGTAGTGATGGTGGTTGTAGTAGTAGCAATGATTGTGGTGGTGTTTGTGGTAGTGGTGGAAATAGTGATAGGTGGGATAGTATTGGTAGTAGTGACTATGAGAATGGTGGTCTTATTGGTAGTAGTGGTGGTGGCAGCTTTAGTGATAGTAGTAGTAACATTACTGATGACGTTGGTGGTAGTGGTGGTGGTAGGGGTGGCAGCAATTATGGTAAGGGGGGTGATGGTAGTGTTATAATTGATGGTGGTGGTGGCGGTAATTGCAGTAGTAATGTGAAGGTGTTGATGTTAGTGGCGAATGTGACATTGATGATAGTATTGGTGGATGTGGTGGTGGTGATGGAGGTGACATTCGTGGTGGTAGTGATGTTAATGATGCTTGTGGTGGTGGTGTAGTTGTGGTGATGGTGGTGATAGTTGTTGTGGTGGTGGTAGCGATTTCATTTTTGTTGTTGGTGATGGCGATGAAACCAGTCTCCGGTACCTGACACCAGTTCCAGATACATGACGCCAGTTTTAGGTACCTGACACCAGTTCCAGGTACCTGACACCAGTTCCAGGTACCTGACACCAGATTCAGGTACCTGACACCAGATTCACGTACCTGACACCAGATTCAGGTACTTGACAACGGTCTTCGGTACCTGACACCAGTTCCAAGTACCTGACACTAGTTTCAGGTATCTGACACCAGATTCAGGTACCTGACACCAGTCTCCGGTACCTGACACCAGTCCCAGGTACCTAACATAAACCTCCGGTACTTGACACCAGTCCCAGACACCTAACACAAGCCTCCGGTACTTAGAGATAAGATAGGTCCCCTTAAAAATAACTATGGGCACCTTACTGACAAAGAGAATGAAATGTGCTTGATTTTAAATAATTATTTTCTCTCAGTTTTTACACAGGAAGACACTAACAATATTCCAGTAATTAATTTTTACAGTGGGCTAGAAGAAGATAAATTATGTAACATCACAGTCACTAGTGAGATGGTTGTGAAGCAGATAGACTGAAGCAAAATAAGTCGCCGGGTCCTGATGAGGTTTTTTCAAGGGTTCTTAAGGAATGCAAATGGAACTCTGTGAACCATTAACTAATATTTTTAATTTATCTCTTCAAACAGGTGTAGTGTCTGATATGTGGAAGATGGCTAATGTAATTCCTATTTTTAAAACAGGGGACAAGTCGTTACCGTCAAATTACCGCCCAATAAGCCTGACCTCAGTTGTAGGCAAATTACTAGAGTCAATTATAGCTGAGATTATAAGAAGCCATCTCGATAAGCATAGCTTGATTAATGATACTCAGCATGGATTCACAAGAGGCCGGTCTTGTCTAACTAATTTATTAACTTTCTTCAGTAAAGCTTTTGAGGCTGTTGACCACAATAAAGAATTTGATATTATTTACTTAGATTTTAGTAAGGCTTTTGATAGAGTTCCGCACCATAGACTGTTAAAGAAAGTGGCAGCTCATGGCATTGGGGGAAAAGTGCTCTCGTGGATCGAGTCATGGCTCACTGACAGGAAGCAGTGAGTGTCCATAAATGGGGTTAAGTCCGAGTGGGGATCTGTAACACGTGGCGTTCCACAGGGATCAGTCTTGGGCCCGTTGTTGTTTATAATATATATCAATGATCTTGATGAGGGAATTACTACTGATATGAGCAAATTCGCCGATGACACAAAGATAGGTAGGATAATTGATTCAAACGTAGATGTTATGGAACTTCAGGAGGATTTAAACAAACTCTATTCTTGGTCAGAAAAGTGGCAGATGCAGTTCAATGTAGATAAATGCAAGGTTCTGAAGCTTGGGAGTGCCCATAACCCTAGTACTTATAAGTTAAATGATGTAGAACTTAGCCATACAGATTGCGAAAAGGACTTGGGGGTTATGGTGAGCAGCAACCTTAAACCAAGACACCAATGCCTAAGCGTACGTAATAAGGCAAATAGATTACTGGGATTTATATCAAGAAGTGTAAGCAACAGAAGTCCAGAGGTCATACTGCAGCTTTATACATCATTAGTAAGGCCTCACCTAGATTATGCAGCTCAGTTCTGGTCTCCGTATTACAAAATGGACATAAATTCGTTAGAAAACATTCAGCGTAGGATGACTAAATTAATACATAGCATTAGAAATCTTCCTTATGAAGAAAGATTGAAGACTCTTAAGTTACATTCACTTGTTAGACGAAGAATGAGGGGAGACCTGATCGAAGTGTATAAGTGGAAGAGAGGTATTAATAAAGGGGATATTAATAAGGTCTTGAGGATGTCTCTCCAAGAGAGAACCCGCAGTAATGGATTTAAATTAGATAAGTTTAGATTTAGAAAGGACATAGGAAAGTATTGGTTTGGAAATAGAGTAGTTGATGAGTGGAACAGTCTACCTAGTTGGGTTATTGAGGCTGGAACTTTGGGTAGTTTCAAATCTAGGTTGGATAAGTACATGAGTGGGAGGGGTTGGATTTGAGTGGGACTTTCACATCAGAGCTTATTTCTTGGGTGGCATTGCAAATTGGGTTGGGCAAATGTTTTGTTAGTGGGATGAATTGTAAAGGACCTGCCTAGTATGGGCCAGCAGGCCTCCTGCAGCGTTCCTCCTTTCTTATGTTCTTATGTTCTTATGTCAGGTACCTGACACCAGTTCCAGGTACTTGACCCCAACGAAGACCATCGAGAATGTCATGACGAATTCTACAAGTGGTGTAATGCTACCTGGCGAATGTGAGTCGACTACTCGGAGCATCACTACGGACGACGCCAAGGAAGGTAAAAACATTGTTGTTGTTGGGGATAGCCAGATTAGGTACATGGATAGGGCATTCTGTTTGAAGGATAGGAGTAGGAGGCAGAGAGTGTGTTTTCCTGGGGCTGGGATGAAGGATATTGTTAGCCGTCTGGATGACATCATGAGAGGTAATGGGAGCAATCCTATTATCTGTCTCAGTGCTGGAGGCAACGATGTTGGCAGACGTAGGAGTGAGGACCTGATTAGCAGGTATAGGTCAGCAATAGAGATAATTAGGAAGAAGGGTGGGAAACCTGTCATATGTGGCATTTTGCCAAGGAGAGGAGTTGGAAATGAATGGTTGTCCAGAGCAATTGGTGTCAATTGCTGGCTGGACAAATACTGTAAGGAAAATGCGGTAACATTCATTGACAACTGGGACCTCTTCTATGGCAGAAATGACATGTATGCCAGGGATGGGGTTCACTTGTCTAGGTGTGGGGTGGGAGCACTGGCCAACGCAGTGGAGGGAGCTGTTAGGTCTTTAAACTAGGAATAGTTAGTGGTATGGGTTTTGGCGGGAAAACTGTGAAGTTGCAGGGTAGTAACATGAGTACTAGGAGAACTAGTAATAGGCAAAATGAGGAGGATATTGGAAAGCCAGTGGCACTAATTGACAATGACAGTAATAGGTTTAGTGGAATAACAGAAAGGAGCAGGAAGGGTAAAGAGATAGGAGGGTCATTAAATATTTATTACACAAATAGTCGCAGTGCTAGGAATAAGATGGACGAGTTGAGACTAGTTGCTAGTGCAGGTAACATAGATGTATTTGCCATTACTGAGACGTGGTTTAATTCAAAAAGTCGGGACATGCCTGCAGAATGTCACATTCAGGGTTTTAAATTGTTCCAAGTAGATAGAAGTATCGGGAAGGGGGGTGGGGTGGCATTGTATGTCCGAGATCGCTTGAACTGTTGCATAAAAACGGGTATTAAGTCTGAAGTAACACATACAGAGTCTGTTTGGATAGAATTTTCAGAGGGGCATGAAAAATTAATTTTAGGTGTGATATACCGTCCCCCAAATTTAGATAGGGACCAGGGGAGACTACTATGGGAGGAAATTGTTAGGGCCACAAGGCACGATAATGTAGTAATTCTAGGAGACTTTAACTTTAGTCATATTGATTGGAATTTCTTGACTGGGAATTTAGAATCATACGATTTCTTAGAAGTAGTTCAGGATTGTTTTTTGAAGCAGTTTGTGACAGAACCTACAAGGGGTAATAACCTGCTTGACTTAGTTCTGGCAAACAATGAATCCCTTGTTAATAATTTAGAAGTTTCAGAGGAACTGGGTGCTAGCGACCACAAATCAATTACATGTAGAATTGAATGGAAGTATGATAGTAGGGATAACTCAGTAACAGTCCCAGATTTTCGCTTAGCAGATTACGATGGGCTTAGAGAACACTTATCATCTGTTGACTGGGGTAACGAAGAGAGCTATCAATATGACAGTTTTCTGAACACAATACATGCTGCTCAAAGAACGTTTATCCCTTATAAGGAAATTAGATCAAATAGAAATGACCCAAAATGGATGAATAATAGGCTGAAATATCTACTAGGGCATAAGAAAGGAATTTATAGGCGTATCAAAAGAGGCGAGGGTCATCTTATGAATCAGTATATTGACATTAAGAGGGACATTAAAAAGGGGATAAGAAAAGCTAAAAGGGACTATGAAATTAAAGTTGCTAGGGATTCTAAAACTAACCCAAAAAGTTTTTCCAGGTCTATAGAACAAAAGTCAGAGATAAGATAGGTCCCCTTAAAAATAACTATGGGCATCTTACTGACAAAGAGAATGAAATGTGCTCGATTTTAAATAATTATTTTCTCTCCGTTTTTACACAGGAAGACACTAATAATATTCCGGTAATTAATTTTTATAGTGGATCAGAAGAAGATAAATTATGTAACATCACAGTCACTAGTGAAATGGTTGTGAAGCAGATAGACAGACTGAAGCAAAATAAGTCACCGGGTCCTGATGAGGTTTTTTCAAGGGTTCTAAAGGAATGCAAAATGGAAGTCTGTGAACCATTAACTAATATTTTTAATTTATCTCTTCAAACAGGTGTAGTGTCTGATATGTGGAAGATGGCTAATGTAATTCCTATTTTTAAAACAGGGGACAAGTCGTTACCGTCAAATTACCGCCCAATAAGCCTGACCTCAATTGTAGGCAAATTACTAGAGTCAATTATAGCTGAGATTGTAAGAAGCCATCTCGATAAGCATATCTTGATTAATGATACTCAGCATGGATTCACAAGAGGCCGGTCTTGTCTAACTAATTTATTGACTTTCTTCAGTAAAGCTTTTGAGGCTGTTGACCACGATAAAGAATTTGATATTATTTACTTAGATTTTAGTAAGGCATTTGATAGAGTTCCGCACCAAAGACTGTTGAAGAAAGTAGCAGCTCATGGCATTGGGGGAAGGGTGCTCTCGTGGATCGAATCATGGCTCACAGACAGGAAGCAGAGTGTGTCCATGAATGGGGTTAAATCCGAGTGGGGATCAGTAACAAGTGGCGTTCCACAGGGATCAGTCTTGGGCCCGTTGTTGTTTATAATATATATCAATGATCTTGATGAAGGAATTACTAGTGATATGAGCAAATTCGGCGATGACACGAAGATAGGTAGGATAATTGATTCAAACGTAGATGTTAGGGAACTTCAGGAGGATTTAGACAAACTCTACTCTTGGTCAGAAAAGTGGCAGATGCAGTTCAATGTAGATAAATGCAAGGTTCTGAAGCTCGGGAGTGTCCATAACCCTAGCACTTATAAGTTGAATAATGTAGAACTTAATCATACAGATTGCGAAAAGGACTTGGGGGTTATGGTAAGCAGCAACCTTAAACCAAGACAGCAATGCCTAAGCGTACGTAATAAGGCAAATAGATTACTGGGATTTATATCAAGAAGTGTAAGCAACAGAAGTCCAGAGGTCATACTGCAGCTTTATACATCATTAGTAAGGCCTCACCTAGATTATGCAGCTCATTTCTGGTCTCCATATTACAGAATGGACATAAATTCGTTAGAAAACATTCAGCGTAGGATGACTAAATTAATACATAGCATTAGAAATCTTCCTTATGAAGAAAGATTGAAGACTCTTAAGTTACATTCACTTGTTAGACGAAGAATGAGGGGAGACCTGATCGAAGTGTATAAGTGGAAGATAGGTATTAATAAAGGGGATATTAACAAGGTCTTGAGGATATCTCTCCAAGAGAGAACCCGCAGTAATGGATTTAAATTAGATAAGTTTAGATTTAGAAAGGACATAGGTAAGTATTGGTTTGGAAATAGGGTAGTAGATGAGTGGAACAGTCTACCTAGTTGGGTTATTGAGGCTAGGACTTTGGGTAGTTTCAAATTTAGGTTGGATAAATACATGAGTGGGATGGGTTGGATTTGAGTGGGACTTGCACATCAGAGCTTATTTCTTGGGTACCATTGAAAATTGGGTAGGTCAAATGTTTGTTAGTGGGATGAATTGTAAAGGACCTGCCTAGTATGGGCCAACAGGCCTGCTGCAGTGTTCCTCCTTTCTTATGTTCTTATGTTCTTATCCCTGGTAACTGGCATCATTTCCAGGTACCAGTTACTAAAGGCAGGTACCTGATACCAGGACCCATTACGTAATATTATCTCCAGTCCTTGATAATAGTCTTCAGTAAGTAATATTAGTCCCAAGTACCTGATACCAGGACCCAGTACGTGATATTAGTCCTCGGTACCCGATGCCAGCCTCCAGTACATGACGTTAGTACCCAGTACTTGATGCCAGCCCACAGTATGTGATATTAGTGTCCGGTACCTGATGCCGGTCCATGGTACCTGGTGCCAGCCCCCAGTACGTTATAGTAGCCCCGGTATCTGATACCAGCTCCAGTACTTAATATTAGTCCCCCGATACCTGATGCCAGCCCCCAGTACGTAATATTAGTCCCCGGTACCAGGCCTGCGAGGGATCATTGTGCATGACGTCATGCAGGAATACCAGTCATATTATCAAGGAGCTGTAACTATGCTTTATATCAACTCTTGTACTTAATTAGCACCTCGGGGTCTGGCCTCGCCTGCTGGGGCTCTTCTAACAGTTGCATGCATAGGCAGCGTGTTGCACAGCACTGCAAGGGGGGAACTCGGTCAGCCTGGGATGTGTAGCAGTAACTTAGTTGCACGCGGAGGCAATATGTTGCAGAGGATTGCAGAAGGCTGTCATCGAATGTTGTATATTAAGGTCTACACCGGCGGCAGTGTATTGTAGACGGTGGCGAGAGTCGCTCATTCCCACTGATGTAGTCAAAGTTTTTTCGCTTAATACTCAAAACTCAAACTTGTATTTCTTTATACACAGCCAGAAACATCTTCCCAGCAGTTCGAAAATCAACTATTGAAAATCGCATTCTGTCTTGAAAATCAATTCCAGACCCAAATATCTTGTTGCTTAGTGATTTCAACACAAGACATCTGAAATTGGAAAAAAATATAGCAAATTGCTGTAACAGCAGAGAAAATCCGGAAATCCAGTACAAATGAAGTCTGACTTACATAAGTTACCAAAGATGAAATAAAATCGCCTTAAGCCAGCAAATAACGGAACCAGTCAGATTATACAAAAATAACTCGCAAGGAAAATACCCTTGATCTTACATGTATATATTATGAGGATCTGGTAGGGAATATAATGGTGTCGAATACAGCAAACACGGATCGGAATCTAATTGAAGTTCAGACCTGCGTGCGCGCGCACGCACACACACACACACACACACACACACACACACACACACACACACACACACACCACACACACACACACACACACACACACACACACACACACACACACACACATAACATCACATATGAAAGACCCCTTGGGGCCAGCGATCATGTGGTTTTAAGCTTCGAATACACAGTAGAGCTACAAGTGGAGGGGGAAGCAGGAAGGCCAGGACGAATGAAACCAAACTACAAGAAAGGGGACTACACGGGAATGAGGAACTTCCTGAACGGGGTTCAATGGGACAGAGAACTGGCAGGGAAGCCAGTTAATGAGATGATGGAATATGTAGCAACAAAATGCAAGGAGGCTGAGGAGAGGTTTGTACCCAAGGGTAACAGGATTAATGAAAAAGCCAGGATGAGCCCATGGTTCACCCAAAGGTGCAGGGAGGCAAAAACCAAGTGTGCTAGGGAATGGAAAAAATATAGAAGGCAAAGGACCCAGGAGAATAAGGAGAGTAGTCGTAGAGCCAGAAATGAATATGCACAGATAAGAAGGGAGGCCCAACGACAATATGAAAACGACATAACAGCGAAAGCTGCTATGTCGTTTTCATATAGGAGGAGAGACAACAAGAAATGACCGTGAAGTATGTGAGGAACTCAACAAGAGATTGAAAGAAGTGTTCACAGGGGAGAGAGAAGGGGCTCCAGAAAGACGGAGAGGTGGGGCACACCACCAAGTGCTGGACACAGTACACACAACCGAGACAGAAGTGAAGAGACTTCTGAGTGAGCTAGATACCTCATAGGCAATGTGGCCGGATAACATCTCTCCATGGGTTCTGAGAGAGGGAGCAGAGGCGCTATGTGTACCCCTAACAACAATATTCAATACATCTGTCGAAACAGGGAGATTGCCTGAGGCATGGAAGACAGCAAATGTAGTCCCAATCTTTAAAAAAAGAAGACAGACATGAAGCACTAAACTACAGACCAGTGTCACTGACATGTATAGCATGCAAAGTCATTGAGAAGATTATCAGGAGAAGAGTGGTGGAACACCTAGAAAGGAATGATCTCATCAACAGCAGCCAACATGGTTTCAGGGACGGGAAATCCTGCATCACAAACCTACTGGAGTTCTGTGACATGGTGACAGCAGTGAGACAAGAGAGAGAGGAGTGGGTGGATTACATTTTCTTGGACAGTAAGGTGTTTGACACAGTTCCACACAAGAGATTAGTGCAAAAACTGGAGGACCAAGCAGGGATAACAGGGAAGGCACTAAAATGGATCAGAGAATACTTGTCAAGAAGACAGCAGCGAGTCATGGTACGTGGCGAGGAGTCAGAGTGGGCACCTGTGACCAGCGGGGTCCCACAGGGGTCAGTCCTAGGACTAGTGATGTTTCTGGTATTTGTGAACGACATGACAGAAGGAATAGACTTCGAAGTGTCCCTGTTTGCAGACGACGTGAAGTCGATGAGAAGAATTCATTCGATCGAAGACCAGGCAGAACTACAAAGGGATCTGGACAGGCTGCAGACCTGGTCCAGCAATTGGCTCGTGGAGTTCAACCCCACCAAGTGCAAAGTCATGAAGACTGGGGAAGGGCAAAGAAGACCGCAAACGGAGTAAAGTCTAGGGGGCCAGAGACTACAAACCTCGCTCAAGGAAAAAGATCTTGGGGTGAGTATACCACTAGGCACATCTCCTGAAGCGCACATCAACCAAATAACTGCTGCAGCATATGGGCGCCTAGCAAACCTCAGAACAGCATTCCGACATCTTAATAAGGAATCGTTCAGGACCCTGTACACCGTCTACGTTAGGCCCATATTGGAGTATGCGGCACCAGTTTGGAACCCACACCTAGCCAAGCACGTAAAGAAACTAGAGAAAGTGTAAAGGTTTGCAACAAGACTAGTCCCAGAGCTAAGAGGTATGTCCTACAAGGAAAGGTTAAGGGAAATCAACTTGACGACACTGGAGGACAGGAGAGATAGGGGGGACATGATAACGACATACAAAATACTGAGAGGAATTGACAAGGTGGACAAAGACAGGATGTTCCAGAGATGGGACACAGCAACTAGGGAACACAGTTGGAAGCTGAAGACACAGATGAATCAGAGGGATGTTAGGAAGTATTTCTTCAGCCACAGAGTAGTCAGGAAGTGGAATAGTTTGGGAAGCGATGTAATGGAGGCACAATCCATACATAGCTTTAAGCAGAGGTATGATAAAGCTCACGGTTCAGGGAGAGTGACCTAGTAGCGACCAATGAAGAGGCGGGGCCAGGAGCTTGGACTCGACCCCTGCAACTTCAACTAGGTGAGTACACACACACACACACACACACACACACACACACACACACACACACACACACACACACACACACACACACACACACACACACACACACACACACACACACACACACACACACACTGGTTGGTCTTAAGCAACAAAACAGTCATGATGGAGTATTCGATAAATTCGCCATCATCAATAACAACATTAAGTAGGATAAAATAAATAATGACTTGACTGAAATATGTTGCTAACACAGCACGAATATTGTTGATGAGGACCAGTCTCTCGAGGACGAGCTCACTGACACTAGAAACATGTTTCGAACTAATACCATTAAAAAAACAAAAGAGTAGATATAAGTTAGAGCGAGGCGCTCTCTCTACAGGCGAAGACGATGGATGAGTCACAGAACTTCTCAAAGGCTGTAGACTTTCTGAAGAGGGAAAATAATAACTGGGTAAAGAAATACATAACACTGAGCTCAGACTGAATGCAGTTTGAGACCCCGTGAGGGCGGGGACTGTGGCTAGGCCTGGGGACAGTTGGTCCCAAAGATGAGGGGGGTACTTGTACCTCCTTGGAAAAGACCCTGGCCGGGAGAGTACCGGCGAATAAAAAAAAGAAATATCTACATAACGTGTAGATTACCATCATGTCAAGATTCACAAGACACTACTATCTCATGCACTACCACTCACTACTATCTCATGCACTACCACTCACTACTATCTCATGCACTACCACTCACTACTATCTCATGCACTACCACTCACTACTATCTCATGCACTACCACTCACTACTATCTCATGCACTACCACTCACTACTATCTCATGCACTACCAATCACTACTATCTCATGCACTACCAATCACTACTATCTCATGCACTACCAATCACTACTATCTCATGCACTACCAATCACTACTATCTCATGGACACAGGAGTTATACTATCTCATGCACTACCACTCACTACTATCTCATGCGCTACCACTCACTACTATCTCATGCACTACCACTCACTACTATCTCATGCACTACCACTCACTACTATCTCATGGACACAGGAGTTATAATACAATCACTAAAAACCCATTACATAGCCCTCCACGAAAGTGGCAATAAAGCATTCACAAAAAAACTGTTACCAGTAGCACTGACTACTTGCATTATGAAAATCACTGAAAGACATTTTAGAAGCAGAATTTCTAAGGATATGACTTCACAACACTTGCACAACCCGGGCAACATGTGTTGAAGGCAGGTCAGTCCTACCTCTCACAAATGAGGGCCCATCAGGACATGGCCTTAAATGCTTTGGAAGGCAAATATAATGTAGATATACAGAGATTTTTCAGAATTCCTTCATAAGTGCTATCCCATGATTGCTCAAAATTCGTGTATATTGAATAACTGGAAAAGTACGGTAGATGGATACTAAGTAACAAATAGAAAAAGCTTAAAAGTACAATCCTACGGCTCCTACGGTGAAAAGTTCCATTACTCAAGGCACAGTACTAGTCCCAATTACAGTATCTTTCTCCTCCTCGCATCCAATATATATAGAGACATAAATCACAGTATCGTATCATCCTTTGCAAACGATATCAGATATTATTTTGAAGACATCCATTGTATTGATGACACAGGAAATATCCATACTGATATATACCAGGTCTTCCAGTGATCCTCAGAAAATAATTTAATATTCACCGAGAACAAAGTTCAGTTGCTACGCTAAGGAAAACTTGAGGAACTAAAAACTAGAATGGAATATATAGCAAACTCACATCAAAACTGACATTCAAAGATCACTGCAGCGCCGTTACCACAACTGCAAGGAAACTGACAAGCTGGATAACTAGAACCTTAACAGCATGAGATGCCAAGCCAATAATGAAACTCGCAGGAGAATCACTGGCGAACCTCGAGCAGGACGTCTTCCTGCCTTCCCGACCTTGCTTGGTAGATTTCCTGCAGTGCTGCTCTGCTCTCCTCTTTTATACTGCTGATACTACATCTTCTTTCACTACTACTGCACTCTGTGACAGTTCTTCTACCAATACTGCTAAACCTATTTTATCTGCTACTATTTTTTACTGCTGCTATAATACTGCTAACATTACTACTACAACTGCCGTTAATTCTACGTCTATCACCACTAACACAGCCACTATTGCTACCTCTACTACTAGTATTACTACTTAATTTTTCTACTATTTCCCTCTCCCATACTTCTACTACAACATCTTCCATACTTCCACTACTTCCTTCTCCCATACTTTCACCGCTTCTTTCTCCCATACTTACACTACTTCTTTCCTCCATATTTCCACTACTTCCTTCTTCTATATCCCCAACACTCCCTTCATCCATACTTCCAACACTCCCTTCATCCATGCTTCCAACACTCCCTTCATCCATACTTCCAACACTCCCTTCATCCATACTTCCACCACTCCCTTCATCCATACTTCCACCACTCCCTTCATCCAAACTTCCAACACTCCCTTCATCCATACTTCCAACACTCCCTTCATCCATACTTCCAACACTCCCTTCATCCATACTTCCACCACTCCCTTCATCCATACTTCCAACACTCCCTTCATCCATACTTCCAACACTCCCTTCATCCATGCTTCCAACACTCCCTTCATCCATACTTCCACCACTCCCTTCATCCAAACTTCCAACACTCCCTTCATCCATACTTCCAACACTCCCTTCATCCATACTTCCAACACTCCCTTCATCCATACTTCCACCACTCCCTTCATCCATACTTCCAACACTCCCTTCATCCATACTTCCACCACTCCCTTCATCCATACTTCCACCACTCCCTTCATCCATACTTCCAACACTCCCTTCATCCATACTTCCACCACTCCCTTCATCCATACTTCCAACACTCCCTTCATCCATACTTCCAACACTCCCTTCATCCATGCTTCCACCACTCCCTTCATCCATACTTCCACAACTCCCTTCATCCATACTTCCACCACTCCCTTCATCCATACTTCCAACACTCCCTTCATCCATACTTCCAACACTCCCTTCATCCATACTTCCACCACTCCCTTCATCCATACTTCCAACACTCCCTTCATCCATACTTCCAGCACTCCCTTCATCCATACTTCCACCACTTCCTTCATCCATACTTCCAACACTCCCTTCATCCAAACTTCCAACACTCCCTTCATCCAAACTTCCAACACTCCCTTCATCAAAACTTCCAACACTCCCTTCATCCATACTTCCAACACTCCCTTCATCCATACTTCCAACACTCCCTTCATCCATACTTCCACCACTCCCTTCATTCATACTTCCAACACTCCCTTCATCCATACTTCCACCACTCCATCCATACTTCCAACACTCCCTTCATCCATACTTCCACCACTCCCTTCATCCATACTTCCAACACTCCCTTCATCCATACTTGTACCACTCCCTTCATCCAAACTTCCAACACTCCCTTCATCCATACTTCAACACTCCCTTCTTCCATACTTCAACACTCCCTTCATCCATACTTCAACACTCCCTTCATCCATACTTCCAACACTCCCTTCATCCATACTTCCAACACTCCCTTCATCCATACTTCAACACTCCCTTCTTCCATACTTCAACACTCCCTTCATCCATACTTCAACACTCCCTTCATCCATACTTCCAACACTCCCTTCATCCATACTTCCACCACTCCCTTCATCCAAACTTCCAACACTCCCTTCATCAATACTTCCAACACTCCATTCATCCATACTTCCACCACTCCCTTCATCCATACTTAAACACTCCCTTCATCCATACTTCCACCACTCCATCCATACTTCCAACACTCCCTTCATCCATACTTCCACCACTCCCTTCATCCAAACTTCCAACACTCCCTTCATCAATACTTCCAACACTCCATTCATCCATACTTCCAACACTCCCTTCATCAATACTTCCAACACTCCCTTCATCCATACTTCAACACTCCCTTCATCCATACTTCCAACACTCCCTTCATCCATACTTCAACACTCCCTTCATCCATACTTCCAACACTCCCTTCATCAATACTTCCAACACTCCCTTCTTCCATACTTCAACACTCCCTTCATCCATACTTCCAACACTCCCTTCTTCCATACTTCAACACTCCCTTCTTCCATACTTCAACACTCCCTTCTTCCATACTTCAACACTCCCTTCATCCATACTTCAACACTCCCTTCTTCCATACTTCAACACTCCCTTCTTCCATACTTCAACACTCCCTTCTTCCATACTTCAACACTCCCTTCTTCCATACTTCAACACTCCCTTCATCCATACTTCAACACTCCCTTCTTCCATACTTCAACACTCCCTTCATCCATACTTCAACACTCCCTTCTTCCATACTTCAACACTCCCTTCATCCATACTTCAACACTCCCTTCTTCCATACTTCAACACTCCCTTCTTCCATACTTCAACACTCCCTTCTTCCATACTTCAACACTCCCTTCATCCATACTTCAACACTCCCTTCTTCCATACTTCAACACTCCCTTCATCCATACTTCAACACTCCCTTCTTCCATACTTCAACACTCCCTTCTTCCATACTTCAACACTCCCTTCATCCATACTTCCAACACTCCCTTCATCCATACTTCCAACACTTCCTTCATCCATACTTCCAACACTCCCTTCATCCATACTTCCACCACTCCCTTCATCCATACTTCCAACACTCCCTTCATCCATACTTCCACCACTCCCTTCATCCATACTTCCAACACTCCCTTCATCCATACTTCCAACACTCCCTTCATCCATACTTCCAACACTCCCTTCATCCATACTTCCAACACTTCCTTCATCCATACTTCCAACACTCCCTTCATCCATACTTCCAACACTCCCTTCATCCATACTTCAACACTCCCTTCTTCCATATTTCCACCACTCCCTAATAATAATAATAATAATAATTATACTAATAATTGGTTTAAATAATAATAATAATAATAATAATAATAATAATAATAATAATAATAATAATAATAATTGATTTAGATAATAATAATAATAATAATAATAATAATAATAATAATAATAATAATAACAATCTCCCTTTGCTTTTTTCTTTTTCTCCACTAATGTCTGTTGTGATGACTGGAGTACCACTCTACACTGCTTCACTTACGAAGGCTGAAAACACTTAACCTTACCTCATTGGTAGGCTTGACAGACAAGGCTATAATGCCTACGAAAAAGTTTTAGGTCTACAAAAGTCTGAGGTGCGTCAATATTGACGATGAAAACTAACTAAATAAACCTAATAATTTGTCATAATTAAAATATTTGTCATTGTAAACACTGGTAGGTTTCATTATGACATGGATTTTTGCTTACAGTTTTTAGATACCATTGAAACCTATCCATCATTTATAGTGACCAGAACCTACCAAGACGTTAATCCGACTTTCCTCGTTGTACACAGACACCACGTTAATTTAAAAGAGGACACAGACACCACATTTAACATAAAAGTGTACACATAGACACCACGTTAATTTAAAAGAGGACACAGACACCACATTTAACATAAAAGAGGCTACCTAGACACCACATGTAATACATAAGAGATAATTGTTGTGAGCACCTTCACCAGGAAGAGCACACTAACTGTTACAGTGGTAGAGTGCGCACAGAGTGTGAGACTAAGACCCATCAGGAGGTGGTGGTATGGGACACGATCATTCGAAACTTGAACGAATATATACGAAAAATTAAACGAAATCGTGACACCATGAGCACAGTCCTGCTCTCGTAACTACAATAGCTACACTAAAGACACACACACACACACACACACACACACACACACACACACACACACACACACACACACACACACACACACAAATATCTCTAAAACTAATGAGGAGACTGCAAACAGGTGAGGACCAGGAAAGACTACAAATCGACCTGAACAGGCTGCAGGTCTAGTCTGACAAGTGCAGTTACAAGTGGTGATGGGTAAGGAACACTGTAAGTGATAAGTACAGCCGAGTAAGGGTGATATGCACTGCATATCACCCTTACTTTTGACGAGTTTTGAGAGGTTTTTCTACTCCTAGGGCCCGGTCTTGGACCAGGCTCGTCCCGGAGCCCGGCCTTGGACTACACTTACCGCTGACGTCTCTCTCGCGCTCAACAGAAGAGCATCAAGCCTCCACCACGTCTTGTGCTGCTTCACCCACATGTGTTTAGCGCTTAATATGAATTGTAATTATTCATTTCTAACCCACATATCCATCACAGCCTGGTTAAGCTGGCACTTGTTGAAGAAACTTGTCTAATTTCCTCTCGAAGACTTCCACACTTGTCCCAGCAGTGTTTCAGATATCTTCTGGAAAGATATCAAAAACACTGATATGTCTTCTGGGCCACGGATGTTAACACAATGCTCTCTTGTTGTGCCCACAGCACCACGGCTTTTCTTAGTTATTTTGCACTACCTTATATTTCATTTCAGTATGTTGTTATGGCAGTGCGCAGATCTGAGATAAAGCCATCATGTCTCTCTCTCTCACTTTCTCTCCTCCACTCCAATGAGTACATATTTAGGACAAGGCGTTTCCAGTAATTTAAATGCTGTATTCGTTCTATGCGGGTAGTAAGAGATCTGTGTATCTGTTCCAGCTCCTGTATCTATCCTATATAAAAGTCTCAACGTCAGTGTCTCAACGTTCAGAGCCACAATGTTTAGTACTGACGGCCCTGAACAAGGACGTCAACAATGAGTACTGAGGCTCACAACAAACGAAAAACTGCTGCAGTAAATGTACGTCTGGCAGTTCTAAGATTTGTTTTCAAGAACCTATGCTCAGAGTCATTCATGACACTTTATAATGAAATATACAGCACAAGTATGAAACCCACACTTGATCAAGCATGCCAAGAAACTGAAGAAAGTGCAGTAGTTTGTAACGAGATTAGTCCGATAGGGTTATGTTCAATGAGGAGAGGATAAGAGGAAAGGACAGGGGGTGATTAGGTAACAATATACAAAATACTGAGAGGAGCTGATGGGGGAAGAAGGGACGATTGTTTGAAAGACAAAAATTAAAATACTAGTGCACAGATGGAAGTTGAAAACACAGATGTATGACATTAATGTCAGGAAGTTGTACGTGAATGATATAAAATACAGAGAAAATGAAGAATAAACACATGCGCAACATCCGTGCTTCATATTCCTCAAGTCTTTAGTATATAGTTTAACAGTCTTCTCATTATGTCTTTGAATTTGTATTGATAAAGTCACTTTATTTACAAATAAAGATACTCAGATGTTACACACATGTGTAATTCTTCATGTTAGGAGGTATTTTTTCTGCCTTACGAAAGTTAGGCAGGAGAGGGATGGGAAGACTATGTTTTTGGACTGCAAGAAGGCATTCGATACAGTATCCGACAAGGACTGATACAAAAGCTATAAGAGTAGGCAGGAATTAAAGGGAATGCACTAAAGTGAATCATGGAATACTTATGAAGGTGTCAGAATGAGTGTGACGAGTGGGGCTCCACTGTTTTTTGTTAATGTAAATATGACAATGGAAATAGGATCAGAGGTATTCCTCTTTGCAGATGATGTGAAACTAATGAGGCGAATACAAACAGGAGTTGACTAGGAAGTAAGTTAGGTTAGGTAAGGTTCGTCAGGAAACAGGACAAGTGTTTCCTGACGCGGGTCTTAGTCGGATGATGACCCGCCGCTGGAGCTTTTGGTCATCTGACCGAGGCCTTCCGATGGCTTATCGGTCCACCTTTTTAAAAATTATGGTCATAGTTATAACCGTTTTTAAAATATTATTAGTAACTAAGCTTATTCAGGTACAGGTACCCATAAATACAGTTGCATAAATTATCATTTATCATAAATGGATCAGAATAAACTGCATGGTTAGTCTAACAGGTTGCTATTGGAGTTTAATTCCAGCAACTGCAAAGTTAAGACGGTAAAGCCGCCCAGAAAGAGTGTAGAGGTTCATAAGACAAAAATATTGCTGCAAGCATCTCTCCTGAGACACACAGCTGCAGCAAGACTGGCAAATTCAAGACTAGCTTTCAGGAACATCAACAAGAGGGCATTCACGGCTTTATACATCGCATATGTCAGGTCTATCTTGTATGCAGTGCCAATATGGAACCTGCATCTGGCAAATCATGTAAAGTAGCTGGGTGAAGTACAAAGATTTACAACGAAACTAGACACAAAGTTGTAGGGTGTGAACTATGTAAGGCTAGAGGAGCTAAACCTGACAACATCAGAGGTCAGAAGGACCACAAGTGACATGATTACGACGTACAAAATAGTGATAGAAATTAAGAGAGTTTGAGAGGCGGGTCTCAGGTACAAGAGGGCCCAGTTGGAAGTTAAAAACGCACATTATTCGGCTGTTCCCAGTTAGGACGCTTTTGTGTGTCTTTCTTCCTTGCCTGGCGCTGTGCTGCTCACGATGGTGTTGTGTATGTTGCTGTTTAGCATACTGGTCGATGACTTGATCAAGCAAGCTGTACTTAACTCTGTGTTGGCCAGAAGTTGGGATCTGTTGGTTTCTTCAGTCACTCTGTACTGAATCTGCCGCACACTAAACAAGCTCATTATTGATTCTAGTACTTTTGAGTACAATGTCGTATAATGACGTGTCAAATGGGCCAGTTTATGTTAGGTAAATGGACACAGATGCAACTAAAGTGACATTTTATTGTCGCAACGTTTCGCTCTCTGAGAAAGCTGAACTTTGCCACAAAGATAATCAACAATAATGCATCTGTGACCATTTAGCTAACATTTTGTCGGTAATTCCACTATTACTGGTACAGTTTATAATTTAAAGTACCACAAAATGAACAGAATATAAACTAAAGAATATAATTATTTAATATAAAGTATTTAAGAGAACAGTTAATATACAGATATACTGAACAGTCCTAATTAAGAATTAAAGAAGCTATGCACCTCGTGGTTATGACTAATTCCAGCATTGGTAGTTTTCCTTGAGATACGTTTATCTTCTCTGAGGATGAGGGTCCCCCGTAAAGTTCTTGAGGTGGTAAATTTCTATCTTATAAATATATATATATATATATATATATATATATATATATATATATATATATATATATATATATATATATATATACGTATTATAGTGTGACTTCCTAACTATTGTTTGGGGACCATGAAATTGACTCGTGTGAGGGCGTGCAGCAGGGGGACCCTCTCGCACCCTTTCTGTTCTGTTTGGTAATCAAGGAAGTCACAGAAGCACTCTCCAGTGAGCTCAATATCTGGTTCCTGGATGATGGTACCCTAGCTGGCACAACAGAATCTCTCCTAGAGGACATCAGTAAAATTAAAGACATGGGAGAAAGCCTGGGCCTATCTTTAAACCCCACCAAATGTGAAATAGTTTCTACCAATCAACAGATGATCCAGAATATTAGTGCTGTTTTACCAGGAGCACGAGCCATTGATCCAGCCAATAGCACTCTCCTTGGTGCTCCTCTTGGGTCCAATTTCCATCGATCTGATCCTAGAAAAAAAAGTCTCAGACCTCCGGACGATGGAAAGCAGGATGAAAGACATTGATACACACGATGCCTTCTACCTACTCACCAGGTGCCTCTCAGTCCCAAAACTTACCTACTTTCTGAGATGCTCCCCAGCCTTCAGCAGTCCAAAACTCAAGGAATATGACTCTCTCCTGAAGACCATGCTAGAGAGTGTATTGACTATTTCCCTTGAAGATGGACAGTGGTTGCAAGCCTCACTTTCGATCAGGTTTGTGAGGCTGGGAGTACGCAGATCCTCCCAAATCGCTCTACCAGCTTTCCAATCCTCTTCCATAACATCAAACGAGTTAATAAGACAAATTCTTCCTGATAACCTCAGTGACTCAGCAGGAATACAGGACCCTAACTATGCTAGTGCCATCACTGAATGGGAGACTCTTTCTGCTCCAGCACCCAACTGTAGTGCAGCACTGGCTCACAGCCAAGCTGGGATGGCCCGATCGCTGAAAAGGTGCATGCCAACATGCTCATTGCTGCAACATCAGATAGGGAGACTGCCCGTTTCCAGGCTGTGAGTGCACATCATTCTGGGGACTTCCTCCAAACAGTTCCCATATCGACAATGGGAACGCATCTCGACCCTAAGACCCTCCGTACTGCAGTGGCTCTGCGCCTTGCTGCCCCAATTCTCACGGAATATACGTGTATTTTTGGCGAAGCATAAGCCAACCAGTGTGGTCTACATGGTCTCAACTGTTTCAAAACCAAGGGCTGGCATGCAAGACACAATGAGGTCAACGATATCATAAAGAGAACCCTTGCTACAGCTGGATGCCAAGCCGAAAGGGAGCCCCGATCACTAGCAGCCAACAATACCCACAACCCAGCAAACCGCCCCAACGGGATCACCATCTATCCTTGGAAGAATGGCAAGCTCTTAGCATGGGACTATACCTGTGTGTCCACACTGGCTGACACCTATATCCATCACGGTGTCGGGCGACAGGGAGGAGCTGCTGACCACAGGGAGGAGTACAAGATCAGCAAGTACAGGGACATAAGCCAACAGTATCAACTTGTCCCAGTGGGATCAGAGACCTTGGGATCCTGAGGAAAAAATGCCACACGTTTCCTTAAAGAACTGGGTTCCAGACTCATCGACACCACCAGGGACCCAAGGGCAGCCACTCTCATGTTCCAGCGCCTCAGCGTGGCCATCCAGAGGGGAAATGCTTGCTGCATATTGGGCTCGCATCCGGCTTGGGAGGAGCTGGAGGAAATTCATAATCTTTAATACATTGTACCATTGTATTCATGTTTGTGTTTTCTGTAAATGTATTCTATTAATAAATGTTCCCATAGAATATACAATATAAGGGGTGGTAGGAGAAGAAAATATTTAAACAGCTCCGGGGAGAACCTTGAGTTTTCCCTGAGGTACGTTTATTGTCTTCTCTGAGGATGAGGGTCCCCAGTCCAGCTATAGTGGTGGTACCTCCGTATTATATATATATATATATATATATATATATATATATATATATATATATATATATATATATATATGTCGTGCCGAATATGTAAAACTCGTCAGTTAGCAAGAACTCATTTAAAATTAAGTCCTTTCTAAAATTTTCTCTTATACGTTTAAAGATATATTTTTTTTATTAATGTTAATGAAAAAAATTTTAATTTTGCACCAAAAGAATCTTAGAAAACTTACCTAACCTTATTATAACAAGAACAATTTATTTTAGCCTAACCCAACTAAATATATTTTAGATTTGTTTACAGTAATTTAATACTAAACAAACACAGTGACATATATTTTTTTCGTTAGGTTCAGAATGATTTTGGCGAAATTATTGCATACACAAATTTTCACTTGTCCTATATGGCAAGATGAGCGTTGCTATTTAAGCCAAGATGGCAAGTTCTGCCTATTCGGCACATGTATATATATATATATATATATATATATATATATATATATATATATATATATATATATATATATATATATATATATATATTTTCTTTCTTTCAACACACCGGCCGTATCCCACCGAGGCGGGGTGGCCCAAAAGGAAAACAAAAGTTTCTCCTTTCAAATTTAGTAATATACACAGGAGAAGGGGTTACTAGGCCCTTGCTCCCGGCATTTTAGTCGCCTCTTACAACACGCATGGCTTACGGAGGAAGAATTCTGTTCCACTTCCCCATGGAGATAAGAAATAAACAAGAACTAGAAAGAAAATAGAAGAAAACCCAGAGGGGTATGTATATATATGCTTGTACATGTATGTGTAGTGTGACCTCAGTGTAAGTAGAAGTAGCAAGATGTACCTGTAATCTTGCATGTTTATGAGACAGACAAAAGACACCAGCAATCCTACCATCATGTAAAACAATTACAGGATTTTGTTTTACACTCACTTGGCAGGACGGTAGTACCTCCCTGGGTGGTTGCTGTCTACCAACCTACTACCTATATATATATATATATATATATATATATATATATATATATATATATATATATATATATATATATATATATATATATATATATATATCGTGCCGAATAGGCAGAATTTGCGATCTTGGCTTATATAGCAACGCTCATCTTGCCATATAGGACAAGCGAAAGTTTGTGTATGCAATAATTTCGCCAAACTCATTCTGAACCTAACGATAAAAATATATTTGATTGTGTTTGTTTAGTACTAAATTATTGTAAACGTGTTTAAAATATATTTAGTTGGGTTAGGCTAAAATAAATTGATCTTTTTATAATAAGGTTAGGTAAGTTTTCTAAAATTCTTTTGGTGCAAAATTAAAAATTTTTACATTAACATCAATGAAAAAAATATATCTTTAAACGTATAAGAGAAAATTTCAGAAAAGACTTAATTTTAAATGAGTTCTTGCTAATTGACCAGTTTTACATATTCGGCACGACATATATATATATATATATATATATATATATATATATATATATATATATATATATATATATATATATATATATATATATGCAAAACAACCACTCTGAAAGAATAGAGAAATTCTTATTTCTTGGGTAGAATAGTTTGTGGGGCGAGTTGTGCCAAGGACCTGTCCAAGTTGGGTCGGCGCGCGTCAGGTGTTTAAACCGTTGTGGGATCTGATAGTGAGGTGCCGGCCAGACCCCTGATATAGCTTCCTTGGATGCTTTACTTTCATAGTTCCTTGATAATGTGAGTAGTCACGAAAGCGCTTGGAATTTCTCTATTCTTTCAGAGTGGTTGTTTTGCATATTCTGAAATCACCTGTTTACTGTGATCTTATTGCATATATATATATATATATATATATATATATATATATATATATATATATATATATATATATATATATATATATATTATATATATATATATATATATATTTATATATGTATATGTATACATATATGTATGTATATATATGTGTGTGTGTGTGTGTACTCCGATATGGAAAACGTGAGGAAATTAAAACTATATTGGAGTATAAAACAAATTCCAACCACACAATAGAGCGAAAAACTAATGTAAAAGACCTGGGAGTGATCATGTCAGAGGATCTCACCTTCAAAGGCCATAACATTGTATCAATCGCATCTGCTAGAAAAAATGACAGGATAGATAATGAGAACCTTCAAAACTTGGGATGTCAAGCTCATGATGACACTCTTCAGGTCACTTGTTCTATCTAGGCTGGAATACTGCTGCACACTAACAGCACCGTTCAAGGCAGGTGAAATTGCTGACCTAGAAAGTGAACAGAGAACCTTCACAGCACACATAACTGCAATAAAACACCTCAATTACTGGGAACGCTTGAAGTTCCTCAACCTGTACTTCCTAGAACGCAGTGGGCAGAGATACATGATTATAAATCAATTAATCAAGCAATCAAGTTTATTCTCTATAAAGATTGCAATGTTGGGTTTACATTTTATAGGATATTGTGTGTTTTACGTATTATAAAATGCTAATTACAGAGAGGGCCACTATCACACCTAGCACAACTAGGCATTTCGGGCAGACTAAGATTAATTCAATACTCTATATTGGTACAGTTTATGGAGCATGTTGATATTAAGTCTAAGTAACTGCATTAGAGTTCATAAATTTAGCAATATGAATGGTTTTGTCTTGGTTCGATGCATAGTTTCTATTGAAGCTCCTATATTGGAGTATCACAGGCAAACTTATGACTAGTTTTAGATTCATTAGGTAATAGTTTTATTACGTATTTCAATGTTTGGAGTCATTTGGGTGAGTGTAGGTGTGAATTGTAAAGAATCACATATACCGAGGGGAGGTCTAGGTTCTTTTTGTATGTATGATACAAGAGAATAGGCGGTTTTCATGTAGTTAGCTGATGGTGGGGTGTGTCAGGGAGATAAGATGTTTTCTAACGGTAGTTTTAAAAGTGATGATTGTATCTGCAGTTCTAGAGTTTTCAGACAGTGTTTTCCAGATTTTAGGTCCTTTTATATACATTGATTTTTGTATAGGTTTAGCCGGACACGAGGAATGTCATAGAGATTTTTGTGCCTGGTTTTATGCCTGTGGGTCCTATCACAACTATCAAGAAAGTGTTTTAGGTCAGAGTTAATATTGGAATTTAAGGTTCTGTAAATGTAGGTTGCACAGTGGTCAGTGTGGATGCTCTGTACAGTAAGTTTAGATCTATGAAGAGTTGGGGGGTGTTGCCTGTGATTGCATTGCATGATTATTCCTACTGCAGCCTTTTGTTGGGTTATTATTGGCTTTAGGTGTGTTGCTGCAGTTGATCCTCAAGCACAAATGGCATAGGTGAGGTAAGGATAGATGAGTAAATAGTATAGTGTGAGGTCTGATTGTGGCACTTAGTAACTTATCTCAGAGAGGATCCCAATCGTTTTGGATACTTTTTTTATTTGTTCGATATGAGTGCTGAAATTCAGGTTGCTGTTGAGGTGCAGGCCTAGGAATTTGCCCTCATTATATTTGGCAATAAGAGTGTTGTCGATCTTAAAAGTTAAGTTGTGCAGCACCTGCTCTGTTACCATATATAATATAGAATGTTTTGTCAGTATTAAGTGTAAGTTTATTGGCTGTCATCCAAGTAGATATTTTTAGTAGCTCCTCGTGTTGTGTGGCAAAATTTAGATGGGAGATGAAAAGTCGTGTCGTCAGCAAAGAGAATTGGTTTCAGGTGTTGTGATACTTTGGGAAGAACATTGCTGTACAAGAGGAAGAGCAGGGGACCAAGGACACTTCCCTGTGGTACTCCAGTATCAAGTGGCTATGTTGATGAGGTTGTCTTCAATGGTGACGTACTGATACCTATTAGTAAGGTAGGATTTGAAATATGCAAACACATGGCCCCTTATACTATAATGGTCAAGTTTGTGGAGTAGGATGCTGTGGTCTGTGTTAAAAGCTTTTCTTAGGTAAATAAAAAATCCTAATGGATATTCCTTATTTTCCAGTGCTGTGTAAAGCATATCTAGCATTTTTACAACTGCATCGTTTGTGCTTTTACTTTTTCTGAAGCCAAATTGGCAGGGGTTGAGTATGCTTTGTGCTGTTATAAACGAATATAATCTCTTGTGTACGAGTTTCTCGAAGATTTTGGATAGCAATGCTAAGTCTGATATTGGCCTGTAGATGTTTGCATCCATGGGGCCACCACATTTGTGCATTGGTGTAACTTTTGCTGTCTTGAGTATTGTCGGGAAAATGCTAGTTTCTAGTGACTTGTTAAAAAGTAATGAAATAGCATGCGAAAGGACATGGGCTGCTCACTTGTACAATAATGGTGGGACGTGAGACAAATTCCCTGAATTATTTTTAAGTGACTTAATAATCGTGCTGACTTCAGTGGGCTCAGCAGGTGCAAGATAGGAGTACGTAGTTTGGGAAATTCCCATCTAAGTAATCACTTGCACGGGCGTTGGTACCTGGGATTTTACCGGCGAGATTAATTCCTGTGGTTGAGAAGAAGTAATTTATCTTGGTAACTGTATCAATGGGATGCAGTGGTGTTTCGTTCGGTTTTGTTAGGACGATAAGATAAGATTTCGTTCGGATTTTTAACCCCGGAGGGTTAGCCACCCAGGATAACCCAAGAAAGTCAGTGCGTCATCGAGGACTGTCTAACTTATTTCCATTGGGGTCCTTAATCTTGTCCCCCAGGATGCTACCCACACCAATCGACTAACACCCAGGTACCTATTTGCTGCTAGGTGAACAGGACAACAGGTGTAAGGAAACGTGTCGAAATGTTTCCACCCGCCGGGAATCGAACCCAGGCCCTCCATGTGTGAACCTGGAGCTTTAGCCACCAGGCCACCGGGCCCTTAGTTTTTTTCAGTTTGTGGGTTCCCAGAATCTGAGAGAGTGTTTTCCAGGTCTTTTTTTTATATCTTCTCTTATATATCTTATATACACTTGGAAAATCATAGAGGGATTAGTACCAAACTTGTACACGAAAATCACTCCATATCAAAGCAGAAGACTCGGCAGACGATGCAACATCCTCCCAGTGAAAAGCAGGGGTGCCACTAGCACGATAAGAGACAACACAATAAGTGTCAGGGGCCCAAGACTGTCTTCAACAAGGCACTGGCCAGGCACCTAAAGTCAGTACCTGACCAGCCGGGCTGTGGTTCGTACGTTGAGTTGCAAGCGGCCAACAGTAACAGCCTTGTTGATCAGACCCTGATCGACCATGAGGCTGGTCACAGACCGGGCCTCGGGGGCGTTGACCCCCGAAGCCCTCTCTAGGTATACTCCAGGTACACACACACACACACACACACACACACACACACACACATGTTATTGCTGTTCTTACTGCTGAACAGCGGTTTGGTGCCGATGAAGGTAGCGTAGGTAGCAATGATACGGCCGTGGACTAGTTTGGCTTTAATTGGATAGGAGTGAGTACACAATGGGCAGTGTGAGGGAGTGACCGCAAGCCAGTCCGTGGAGGGGGAGCACTTGTGTCTATCAAGTCGGTCAGCCTAGGAGTGAGAGCGGCTGGGCTGAGCCTCCCACTGACCTGGGTGAGCCTACAGAGGGCAGCACCTAGATGCCGCAAAATATGAACTAGTCAGAGCAGACGGCTAGGCTGTGTGTTCTGACAGTACAGGCTGTCTACACACACACACACACACTTACACATATGCACACACATACACATACATATACACATACACATATACACACACATACACAGGCCTAGTGTTTAATCGACATGTGCCTAGGACAAAATGATAAAACACACACACACACACACACACACACACACACACATACACACTTATACATACACACATACGTGCACACACACACATACACACACATATACACATACACACACATACATACTCATGCACATACAGATATACACATACATGCACAGGCCTAGTGTCTAATCGACATGTTCCTGGGACAAAATGGTAACACACACATTGAAATACGTTCATGTGTGTATTTGTATGTGGTTTGCACGATTGTGTGCGATGCGGATACCGGAGGACAGTCGACTGGAACTTCGACCAAGAGGTGACAAACACTTATAACAAGACCACTCAGCAACATAAGACCACTCAGCAACATAAGACCACTCAGCAACATAAGACCACTCAGCAACATAAGACCACTCAGCAACATAAGACCACTCAGCAACATAAGACCACTCAGCAACATAAGACCACTCAGCAACATAAGACCACTCAGCAACATAAGACCACACAGCAACACAAGACCACTCAGCAACATAAGACCACACAGCAACATAAGACCACTCAGCAACATAAGACCACTCAGCAACATAAGACCACTCAGCAACATAAGACCACACAGCAACATAAGACCACTCAGCAACATAAGACCACTCAGCAACATAAGACCACTCAGCAACATAAGACCACTCAGCAACATAAGACCACTCAGCAACATAAGACCACTCAGCAACATAAGACCACTCAGCAACATAAGACCACACAGCAACACAAGACCACTCAGCAACATAAGACCACACAGCAACATAAGACCACTCAGCAACATAAGACCACTCAGCAACATAAGACCACTCAGCAACATAAGACCACACAGCAACATAAGACCACTCAGCAACATAAGACCACTCAGCAACATAAGACCACTCAGCAACATAAGACCACTCAGCAACATAAGACCACTCAGCAACATAAGACCACTCAGCAACATAAGACCACTCAGCAACATAAGACCACTCAGCAACATAAGACCACTCAGCAACATAAGACCACTCTGCAAAAATAAAACCACTCAGCAACATAAGACCACTCAGCAACATAAGACCACACAGCAACATAAGACCACTCAGCAACATAAGACCACTCAGCAACATAAGACCACTCTTAGTGATGTTGTCTCTTCCCATGTGTCCTCGTGATGTTCTTTATTCCCAAGTGTCCTCGTGATGTCTCTTCCCACGTGTCCTCGTGATGTTCTCTACTCCCATGTGTCTTCGTGATGTCTCTTCCCACGTGTCCTTGTGATGCTGTCTCTTCCCACGTGTTCTAGTGATATTCTCTCTTCCCATGTGTTCTCGTGATGTTGTCTCTTCCCACGTGTCCTCGTGACGTTGTCTCTTTCCATTTGTCCTCGTGATGTTGTCTCTTCCCATGTGTCTCCGTGATGTTCTCTCTTCCCACGTGTCCTCGTGATGTCTCTTCCCATGTGTCTCTGTGGTGAAGTTCTCTCTTCCCACGTGTCCTCGTGATGTTGTCTCTTCCCATGTGTCCTCGTGATGTTCTCTCTTCCCACGTGTCCTCGTGATGTTGTCTCTTCCCCATGTGTCCTCGTGATGTTGTCTCTTCCCCACGTGTCCTCGTGATGTCTCTTCCCATGTATCCTCGTGATGTTGTCTCTTCCCGAGTGTCCTCGCGATATGGTCTCTTTCCGTTCCGTGGAAGGGTATATTCACTGAGAGGTGTGTATTTTTCAGCATATACACGGAAAGGTGTATATCACTTAAGGTATATACACTGGGAAATATGTATCTCTTAGTGTATATACACCAAGAAGCGTGTATATCATAGTGTACAAACACAGATATGTATCTCTCAATGTATATAAACTGAGAAGCGTGTGTCTCTCAGCGCATATTTGCTGAGAGATGTGCAAAATGCATATACAAAAGATGTGTCCATCTTACAGTGTACATGCGCCGAAGGGTATCTCTCAGAGTATATACAGCAAGAGGTGTATGTCTCTTAGTGCATATACACAGAGTTAAATTTTTCTCTGTGTATATGCACAGAGAGCTATGTATCTCTCTGTCTATATACACAGAGTTATGTTGTTGGTCCTTGTTTAGGGACTGAAGTTATCACTGACTGTCGATGTTACATGCAATCTTAATGACTTTCTAGTCGACAGGTCGAGTGATATATTTAAATAGAGCAATATTTCCTAGGAATCGTATGCCCCTTACGGATTTAGCTTTTCCAAATAATAATAATAATAATAATAATAATAATAATAATAATAATAATAATAATAATACATATTTTCGACTCCACAAATTTACCATAGCGTATCGGATTCCCGTTGGTTAATTACCTTCAGAATCCATCACAGCAGCGGTAAACAAGCCTTGGTATTACATAACTCACAGAATCAATTAGTTCTGAATATCCCTAAAGACCTAATTGCCTTGAAACGTTGAAAGGAAACGAGGCAATTTAGAGCGGAAAACATCGTCAATAATATTAATAACAGCTAAACAACAATTGCCACGATCTGTCTCTCTCGGCCAATCAGGGCTCTCCTTCATGACAACAAATATTTTGATTGGTTCGGTTGCTGATGATAAATATCATAAGGACAAGGTTGGATTATAATTGTTTGTGGCGATTATTATAAATTGTGGGTGACGATATTTAGAATGATGATGATGATAATGATCATGACTTAAGCTGGTAGTGACGATAATGATGAGGAACAGTGACGACCATCATCACCACCATCATGATGCTGATGATAGCGATTATAAAATAATAATGAATGAGATTAATGAGATGACTATGGTAATTACATTGATCTCGGTGATAATAATGAATAAAGATGAAACAAAGACAATTCAAAGAAAAGTTGAAAATAAAAAAAAATATGTCTCATGGGTGTTACCACTGAGGATCCGCTGGAACCAGTACTGACGCAACAAACAGTAAACACATTATTATTATTATTATTATAATCAAGGGGAAGCGCTAAACCCGGAGGATTATACAGCGCCTGGGGGGGGATGTGGAAGGCATTCAGGCTTAATTCGGGGAACTGGAGCACAGATCCAATTCCCTAAATCAAGAGCCCCTCAACAACATCAAGGAACCTTCCTTGAGGGGACCAGTAAACACAGTATACATACATACTGAGGTTTGATCCAGCTCCCAGCGAGGCAAACGTAGCGTAAAATCAAAACTTTGCAAATGTCTCCTTAAATATATTTTTATTATCACACCGGCCGATTCCCACCAAGGCAGGGTGGCCCGAAAAAGAAAAACTTTCACCATCATTCACTCCATCACTGTCTTGCCAGAAGGGTGCTTTACACTACAGTTTTTAAACTGCAACATTAACACCCCTCCTTCAGAGTGCAGGCACTGTACTTCCCATCTCCAGGACTCAAGTCCGGCCTGCCGGTTTCCCTGAATCCCTTCATAAATGTTACTTTGCTCACACTCCAACAGCACGTCAAGTATTAAAAACCATTTGTCTCCATTCACTCCTATCAAACACGCTCACGCAGGGCATATATATATTTTTACTTAACTTGAAGACAATGATTTCTATGTATCTTTATGTATTATTTTTTATTTATTTCTATTATGATTTTCGTGAATGTTATTAACTTCAAAATATCTTGGAGTGAACACATTACGTCAATTATAGTAGTCAACCAACAAGGGAATGCAAACATTAAAATGGTATAAAATACCGACAGATTGTTAGGTAAGACACATATGCAACAGTTAGGTATCTTTATTTCGGACTGATTACATCGTCTTCAAGTCTCTTCTGCTTCTATCAACTTTTCTGTACTCGACTGAAGAAGCCTACTGTGTAGGCGAAACGTTTCGAAATAAAGATACCTAACTGTTGCATATGTGTCTTACCTAACAACAAGGGAATGCAAAATTGATTGAAGACTCTGATCAATGTGGCTGATCAGGTATTTCTGGTTCTACATCACGTATGATATTATGTGATACCTGATGTTCTTCAGGTGGTCGTACTCTCTTCATTTCTTGTTCTCGCACACTTCGCTTCACTGTTTAGTTTATAGACAAATATTTTTCATTATTTTATCCTTACATTTTCCCCTTTATATAGAAGAGTTGTTAACTGTGCTTATCCTAGTTATCTGGACCGGGTTATCCAGTCATTACACTTCAAGAACTGATGTTTCTGTTAGTTCTATTCTGATTCTCTTGATCTCAGGTCCATCACCTTCAATCTTAAGGATAATTTCCCTCTTACGCTCTGGTCTGAATATCTGGTGTCTTCAGGTACTAACTTGTCATGCTCACAGGTCTTGGGCTTCCTGTTGTCTGTATTGCAGAATTTCTTCTCTTCGCGGCCCAGTTCCTGTGACTTCCTCGAAAATAAACTTATCTTCATAACCTTGTATATGAAGGTTCAAATTTATTGCTTCGCTCTGGGTCCAAGTTCCCACTTGGTCATGACCGGAAGAACTTCAGGTTCAAGATCTATTGAGTTTTCTATTGAACTGAAGAGTACTGATGTCTCAAGTTTCCAGAACTTGGCTCAAAGACCCTAAGACCCTAATCTTCAGTTCCTGTCTTTAGTTCTACTGGAAACAACCTGTAATAACGCCAACGTGGATTTCTTACCTACGTTTTTCACTGTCACGTATTTACGTTAGTTAGGTCGGTGTAGACTCATCAATTCACTTTTTTAGCTAATTAAAATATTCAATAACGTCAATAAAAATACATATAAGCGAAAATGTGTGTTAAACTACAGAGAATAAAGTGAACCCACAAAGGCCAGTAAAAATTGAATACAGTCGTCACATTTTAGCGTCAACTTCACTGTACCAACGGTCTTCCTCCAAAGTAAATAACGACGTTTACCTTGGAACACAAGCTGGGTGGAAATTCTCACTTTTCTATCAAGCCATGATAACGTGTGCTTGGGAAACAGGTCTCTAGCCCTAGACCCTGAAACCCTTACTCAGACCAGAGCCCTCAAGGCATCGCAGGATGCGGATCATTAACCAGCACTCTCCCCTCCCCTCCCCTCCCCACCCCCCAATCCTTCGTTCCATAACTGCGTCATTACCGCCCACCGTCACCGAGATCTGATTGGATCATTTTGTGCCATTTGCGTCTGGCAGCGGGAGTTATGTGTCCGTCTGACAGCTCCCGGGACTACCCGACCCCACGATAATTATCAGCTATTTAGGGAAAGTGATGTTCCTTGATTCCCTGAATAAAAAAGAAATGTGTGACTGCTTGAATATTTGTATGGTCTGACGAAACGTACGTGTGTGTGTGTGTGTGTGTGTGTGTGTGTGTGTGTGTGTGTGTGTGTGTGTGTGTGTGTGTGTGTGTGTGAGTGTGTGTGTGTGTGTGTACTCACCTATTTGTGGTTGCAGGGGTCGAGTCACAGCTCCTGGCCCCGCCTCTTCGCTGATTGCTACTAGGTCCTCTCTCTCCCTGCCCCATGAGCTCTATCATACCTCGCCTTAAAACTATGTATGGTTCCCGCCTCCACTACGTCACTTTCTAGGCTATTCCACGGCCTGACTACTCTATGACTGAAGAAATACTTCCTAACATCCCTTTGATTCATCTGAGTCTTCAACTTCCAATTGTGACCTCTTGTGTCTGTGTCCCCTCCCTGGAACATCCCGTCTTTGTCCACCTTGTCTATTCGGCGCAGTATTTTATATGTCGTTATCATGTCTCCCCCTGACCCTCCTGTCCTCCAGTGTCGTCAGGCCGATTTCCCTCAACCTTTCTTCGTAGGACAATCCCCGTAGCTCTGGGACTAGTCTTGTTGCAAACCTTTGCACTTTCTCTAATTTCTTGACGTGCTTGACTAGGTGTGGATTCTAAACTGGTGCTGCATACTCCAGTATGGGCCTGACGTAAATGGTATACAGAGTCTTAAACGAATCCTTACTGAGGTATCGGAACGCTATCCGTAGGTTTGCCAGGCGCCCGTATGCTGCAGCAGTTATCTGATTGATGTGTGCCTCAGGAGATATGCTCGGTGTTATACTCACCCCCAGATCTTTTTCCTTGAGTGAGGTTTGCAGTCTTTGGCCACCTAAACTATATTGTGTCTGCGGTCTTCTTTGCCCTTCCCCAATATTCATGACTTTGCATTTGGCAGGGTTAAATTCAAGGAGCCAGTTGCTGGACCAGGCTTGTAGCCTGTCCAGGTCTCTTTGTAGTCCTGCCTGATCCTCATCCGATTTGATTCTTCTCATTAACTTCGCATCATCTGCAAACAAGGACACTTCTGAGTCTATCCCTTCCGTTACGTCGTTCACATATACCAAGAAAAGCACAGGTCCTAGGACTGACCCCTGTGGAACCCCGCTTGTCACAGGCGCCCACTCTGACACCTCGTCGCGTACCATGACTCGTTGTTGCCTCCCTGTCAGATATTCTCTGATCCATTGCAGTGCCTTTCCTGTTATGTGTGCCTGATCCTCTAGCTTTTGCAGTAACCTCTTGTGAGAAACTGTGTCGAAGGCCTTCTTGCAGTCCAAAAATATGCAGTCGATCCACCCCTCTCTCTCTTGTCTTACTTCTGTCACCTTGTCATAAAACTCTAGTAGGTTTGTGACACAGGATTTTCCTTCCCTGAAACCGTGCTGGTTGTCAATTATACACTTGTTTCTTTCCAGGTGCCCCACCACTCTCCTCCTGATGATCTTCTCCATGACCTTGCATACTATACACGTTAGTGATACAGGTCTGTAGTTTAGTGCCTCATGTCTGTCTCCCTTTTTAAAAATTGGGACTACATTTGCCATTTTCCATACCTCAGGGAGTTGCCCAGTTTCAAATGATGTGTTGAAGATCTTTGTTAATGGCTCACACAATATCTCTGCTCCCTCTTTAAGGACCCATGGAGAGATGTTGTCTGGTCCCACCGCCTTTGAGGTGTCAAGTTCGCATAGCAGCTTCTTCACCTCCTCCTTGGTTATATGTACCTCATCCAGCACTTGCTAGTGTTCCCCCCTGTTTCTGATTTCCTGGAGTCCTACTGGTTTCCACTGTAAATACCTCTTTAAATCTTGTGTTGAGCTCCTGACATACCTCCTGGTCGTTACTTGTGAATTCCCCATCACCCTTCCTCAGTCTGATTACCTGGTCCTTGACTGTTGTTTTCCTCCTGATGTGGCTGTACAACAGCTTCGGGTCAGTCTTTACTTTTGATGCTGTCATTTTCATATTGTCACTGAGCCTCCCTTCTTATCTGTGCATATTCGTTTCTGGCTCTTCGGCTGATTTCTTTATTTTCCTGAGTTCTCTGTCTTCTGTACCTTTTCCATTCTCTAGTACACCTAGTTTTTGCCTCCCTACACCTTTGGGTGAACCAAGGACTCGTTCTGTTCTTCCCATTATTTCTGTTTCCCTTGGGAACAAACCTCTCCTCTGCCTCCTTGCATTTTGTTGCCACATAGTGTGTGTGTGTGTGTGTGTGTGTGTGTGTGTGTGTGTGTGTGTGTGTGTGTGTGTGTGTGTGTGTGTGTGTGTGTATGTGTGTGCGTGTACTCACCAAGTTGTTCTCACCGAGTTGCGTTTGCGGAGGTCGAATCTCAGCTCCTGGCCCAGCCTTTTGACCACAATAGCCGGCATTATTGGTTCCTGGCCTCATGGGTCCTAACATACATACACTTGAAACTGTGTATTGACTTTGCCACTATCACTTCAATTAATTAATTTCATTTATTTACCACGCTAAGACTAAAAAAGTATTTCCTAACATCCATGGCTCATCTGTGTCTTTAGATTACACTTATGACCCATCGCCCCTGTGCCTTTCAATTCAAAAATTCTGTCCATATCTACTCTGTAAAAGCCTCTGAGTATTTTGTATATCGTAACCATATCTCCCTTAATCTCTCTGCTTTGGGACTTATTGTAAACGTTTGAACTTTTTCTAGTTTTCAGATATGGTTGGTCAGATGAGGCTTCATGCTGGTGCCGCATACTCCATAGTGAGCCTAATATGTCGTGTAGAGAGGACTAATTCTTTATTTAGGTTTCTGAAGGCAATTCTGAGATTAGTTATCACATACGCTACAGAAGCAATTCGAATTGTGTTCATCTCTAATGAAATGTTGGGTGTAATGTCGCTGCAGGATCTTTCACGTAGAGCGAGATCTGCACTTGCTCGCCTCTCAAACTTTGTTCCGTCTCTGATCGCCTCTCTCCGTCCCCAGTTTTCATGACCTTGCATTTGCCAGGGTTAAACTCCAGTAACCACTTGTTTGACCATTCTTGTAGTTTGACCAGGTCTACCTGTAGTCTCTCTCTGTCCTCTTCAGTTTGTGTTCTCGATAGCTATGTGTCATCGGCAAACAATGAGACACAAGAGCCAGTCTTCTCTGGTAGGTAATATACGGATATTAATAAAAGTATCCGTACTGACCCTTAAGAAACCTCACTTATTACACCTTCCCATCCTAATATATCTGCGCTATCCTCTGTTTTCTTCAAAACTTTACCTGGTATCGCTGCGTGCTTATCAGAACTGCGATTCTGAGTCACCATCCCCAAGCCCTCTGAGAACCGAACAATGTACACATCACACTATCCACTGGACCAACAATTCTCAAACACCAGGCACGCAGTTGAACTGAGCGCGTTTTTCACTGATGCGAGAACATACGTGGTCGTGGAGCCTCAGAGACTATTTTAAGCTGCAGTTTTGTTAAGGATTCATAATCACTTGTTTCGTGATTTCATTAATATGTAGATAATTCTTGAACGGTGGTGCCCTAAACAGGATGAGGAGGAAATTAGTCTCTGAGGCTCCTCAGCCATGTATGTTCGGGGGGAAACACGCTCAGTTCCATTGGGCTCCTGGTGTCTGAGAACTGTTGGTCCTGTGGATAGAGTGATGCGTACATTGCTCTGTTCTTAGAGGGCTGGACATGGTGGCGCAGGATCGAATCCTGGCTAGCCACAGTTCTGTTAATGATTCAAAATCACTTCCTTCGTGATTTCATGAATTATATATATATCGTGCGGAATAGGTAAAACCTGCGATTTTGGCTTAAAAAGCAACGTTCTTCTTGCCGAATAAGGCAAGAGAAAATTTGTGCATGCCATAATTTCGCAAAAATCATTCTGAACCTAATGAAAAAAATATACTTCATTGTGTTTATTAAATCATTGTAAACTTATCTTAAATATATTTAGTAGGATTAGGCTAAATGAAATTGTGCTTATAAGGTTAGGTAAGTTTTCTAAGGTTCTTTTGGTACAAAATTATTAACTTTTACATTAACATATATGAAAAAAAATATCTTTAAATGTATAAGAAATGTAAAGAAAGGACTTAATTTTAAATGAGTTCTAGATAATTGACCAGCTTTACCTATTCGGTAAGACATTATATATATATATATATATATATATATATATATATATATATATATATATATATATATATATATATATATATATATATATATATATATATATATATATATATATATATATATATATATATATATATATATATATTTATTTCAACGTACCAGCCGTATCCCACTGAGGTGGGGTGGCCCAAAAGAAAAAACTGAAGTTTCTCCTTTTAAATTTAGTAATATATACAGGAGAAGGGGTTACTAGCGCCTTGCTCCCGGCATTTTAGTCGCCTCTTACGACACGCATGGCTTACAGAGGAAGAATTCTGTTCCACTTCCCCATGGAGATAAGAGGGAATAAACAAGAACAAGAATTAGAAAGAAAATAGAAGAAAACCCAGAGGAGTGTGTATATATATGCTTGTACATGTATGTGTAGTGTGACCTAAGTGTAAGTAGAAGTAGCAAGACTTGCTTTTTTATTAACACATCGGCCGTTTCCCACCAGGGTAGGGTGGCCCGAAAAAGAAAAATTTCCACCATCATTCACTTCACCACTGTCTTGCCAGAGGTGAGCTTACACTACAGTTATAAAACTACAACATTAACATCCCTCTTTCAGAGTGCAGGCACTGCATCTCTCATTTCCAGGACTCAAGTCCAGCCTGCTGGTTTTCCTGAATCCCTTCATAAATATTACATTGCTCACACTCCAACAGCATGTCAGGTCTTAAAAACCATTTGTCTCCATTTGCTATCTAACACGCTCACGCATGCTTCCTGGAGGTCCAAGGTCCTCACACACAAAACCTCCTTTATTCCCTCCCTCCAACGTTTCCTAGGCCGACCTCTACCCCGCCTTCCCTCCACTACAGATTTATGCACTCTCGAGATCATTCTATTTTGTTCCATCCTACATGTCTGAACCACCTCATCAACCCCTCCTCAGCCCTCTGGATATAATTTTGGTAATCCTGCACCTCCTCCTAATTTCCAAACTACGAATTCTCTGCATTATATTCACACCACACATTGCCCTCAGACATGACATCTCTGCCTACAGCCTTCTCCTTGTTTCAACATTCACCACTCATGCTATGCTTCACACCCATATAAGAGCGTAGGTATAACTATACTCTCATACATTCCCCTCTTTGCTTCCATGGACAAAGTTCTTTGTTTCCATAGGCTCCTCAGTGCACCAATCACCTTTCACCCCTCGTCATTTCTACGATTCACCTCATCTTTCATAGATCCATCTGCTGATACGTCCACTCCTACATATCTGAAAACGTTCGCCTCCTCCATACTCTCTCCTTTGAATCTGATATCCAATCTTCCGTTACCTAATTTTTTTTATCATCACTTTACTCTTTCCTATATTCACTTTTAACTTTCTTATTTTACATACCCTACGAAACTCATCCACCAACCTTTGCAACTTCTCTTCAGAAGCTCCCAAAAGCACAGTGTCATCAACAAAGAGCAACTGTGACAACTCCCACTTTGTGTTAAATTCTTTATCTTTTATCTCTCACCTCTTGCCAACACCCGAGCATTCACTTCTTTTACATCCCCATCTATAACATCTATAAATATATTGAACAACCATGGTGACATCACACATCTTTATCTAAGGTCTACTTTTACTGGGAAATAATCTCACTCTCTCCTACATACTCTAACCTGAGCCTCACTATCCTCGTAAAAACTTTTCATCGCTTTCAGTAACCTACCTCCTATTCCATACATTTGCAACATCTGCTACTACATTGTCCCCCTATCCACCCTGTCATACTTCTTTTCCAGATCCATAAATGCCACAAAAGCCTCTTCACCCTTATGCAAATACTGTTCACCTATATGTTTCACTGTAAACACTTGGTCTACACCCCCCTCCCTACTCTTCGTAAAAGCCTCCTTGTTCATCTTCTATCCTACTCTCCGTCTTACTCTTAATTCTTTCTGTAATAACTCTACCATACAGTTTATCAGGTATACCCAGACTTATTCCCCTATATTTTTTTACAGTCTTTTGTCCCCTTTTCCTTTATACAAAGGAACTATGAACACACTCTTCCAATTCCTAAGTACCATACCATCTTCCATACATTTATTAAATAAAAACACTAACCACTCCAGAACTATATCCCCACCTGATTTTAACATTTCTATCTTTATCCGATCAATCCCAGCTGCCTTACCCCCTTTCATTTTACCTATCACCTCACGAACTTCCCCCACACTCACAACTGGTTCTTCCTCACTCCTATAAGATGTTATTCCTCCTTGCCCTATATACGAAATCACAGTTTCCCTATCTTCATTAGCATTTAACAATTCCTTAAAATATTCCCTCCATCTTCCTAACACCTCTAACTCGCCATTTAATAACTCTTCTTTCCGACTTTTAACTGTCAAATCCATTTGTTCCCTAGGCTTCCTCAACTTACTAATCTCACTCCAAACCTTTTTCTTATTTTCAACAAAATTTGTTGATAACATCTCACCCACTCTCTCATTTGCTCTCTTTTTACATTGCTTCAACACTCTCTTAACCTCTCTTTTTTTTTCCTCCATATACATCTCCCTCATTGCATCACTTCAACTTTATAAAAACCTCTCTAACTAATCTCTTGACATCTTCATTCCACCAATCGCTCTCACTTCCCGCACTCACTTTCCTGTAACTAACTACACTACATTCTTAAACCTACCCCATACATCTTCAACCCCATTGCCTATACTCTGTCTCATATATATATATATATATATATATATATATATATATATATATATATATATATATATATAGATAGATATATATATATATATATATATATTGTGAGAAACCCCCCCGGAGACCTAGACACAAAATTCTGAGTAGCTGCATTATTATTATTATAATCAAGGGGGAAGCGCTAAACCCGGAGGATTATACAGCGCCTGGGGGGGGGGATGTGGAAGGCATTCAGGCTTAATTTGGGGAACTGGAGCACAGATCCAATTCCCTAAATCAAGAGCCCCTCACCAACATCAAGGAACCTTCCTTGAGGGGTGAGTAGCTGCATATTTCGATTAAAGTCCTCCTCAGCAGATACAGATATGAGAGCATGTGGTAACAGGTTATATAAAGATATACCACTGAGTAGGTGAGGTACCTCATCAGTTTAAGGTGAGGGACAGAGTAATTTTTATATGTGAGGCGCTTATCCGAGTTAAGAGGGAGGTACGTAGCAAATTTATTAGTTGGAAGTAAGTGATGTGGTTTATGTGAGATTTTGGTCAATGTGAGGTGCTGGCATTTATTGTTTTCAGGAGTGTATTAAAACCTCCGTAGTGTCTTCACTGATCCAGGGGAAATACTACAACTAGAAACAGAGTCAATGAGTGATGATCTTTCTTTTGAAGCTGCCTCCTGTGTCCGGTAGACACAGATTTTTCTTTTTATGCACTGAAATACAATTGAACTTTCCTGTGCATATCTGAAGTTTCGTTTGTGCTTCGTGATTAGGGTCTTGCATATTTATGTCTCTA